>NC_026146.1:15194027-15240548 GCF_000512975.1 Sesamum indicum | reverse complement strand
CACCAGCCACTGATCAATCTTAAAGATATTGTACATAAAGATAGAGACATAGAATTTTCCGAAAACATAGAGATATATGAACATATATAAACACATACAAGATCGTGAATACAACCCACATTCATAACAATAAAGCAAATCACAACCCTCGTTGAAAATAAGATTTTAGAAATGAATCAACGCATGCATACATCTGCCATGCATGAGAGATAAAATCCACAAACACACACATAAATCACCATAAAAATTCAACCTTTTTCTTAACAGTAGACTGAGAAGTTCTACAACTACAAAACTGTCAAACATGCACATTAATTCAAACAAACGCAAAATCAAGAAAATAAAACCCGCAAACACAAGCATGAATAGATATACCAAATGTGGTCGCAGGAAGATGATTACCGCGGAATAAGGTGGGTGATCGGGGGTTTTGTACTGAGAAGCAAACTGGTTAAAGCGATCTTGGAGAAGGGTTCTGGCGGCCGGAGTTAAGGCCGCGTTTGGGTGAGTTTCGGCGAGTTTGAAAACCACTTCTCTAAACTTTTCCATTGCTCTCTTGTGAGTAGTTTGGTCGAGGGAATTTGTGGGATTCTGAAGAAGGGTTTCTTTGTAAAGGGTCGACGAACGGCGGTGATGTCTGCGGCCGTCCATTTCTTGAGGAAAGACTGTTGGAGAAGGAAAGGGAGAAGAATTTGGGTTTAGTTTTTTTTGGGAAGAAAAACCGCAGCAGGCCAGTACTCGTAGTACAGACTACAGCGTACAGATTGTAGTCCTTCGAGTACTGTTTGGCAAAGCTTTTTTTAGCATGGCTAAGATTCCGTGGGGAACCCTTTGGAAAAGCTACTGATTTTCACTTTTTGGGTAAATTTTAATATTTGACTTAATCACCATTCCACTTTAAATTATTTGTACGTGTGTATGCAATTTCAACGAGCATATAAAAAAAATTATAATATAAAATAAATAAAAAAACATAAATTATGATTATGAGATTTATTAAAATATGAAACTTTATGAGAAACATATATGAAAGTAAGCTTACTTAGAGAGAAACATGGAGTAAAAAAAAATATAATTATAACTTTATTAAAAATATAAAAGTTTATGAAAAAAAATTTAAAGAAATAAGCTGAATGGGAGAGAAACAAGGAATAGTGGATTCACAGGAAAAAAATTGAATTAGGAAAAAAAATGAATTATTATATATTAAAAAATATTAAAATTATTATTTCAATTACCAAAAAAAAAATTCTTGTAAGGAGAGAAATGAATTAAAGAATAAATATGATTGTTCAAAAATTAATACAACGAAAAGAATTATCTTTTATAATAGTATGGATAAAAGATAATGACTAAATCAGTATTGTTCTTAGGGTAAATTATAATTGTCCAATGATTTGACACTGAATTGGTTAACTATATTTTAGGTCTTATCAAACTTGATTCGAACTAAAAAAAAATTGATATAAGGGTTTTTTTCTTTCAGTATTATATACTAAGAATAGTAAATAATAAAATTACAATAACACTCGATTCACTTAATAATATTAATATAATTATAAATAAATTATAATAATTCACATAAAATGATATAAACACCTATATAAAGTGAGATAAATACCAGCACATCCAGTGAAACTTGAACCTATAATTTCGAACTTATTGTTTGAATCTCATTCTTTTAACCTCAACCAATAAGCTAAAATATCATTGGTAATGTAAAGGTTTTTCTCGTACAGCACAAATGCTTTATATCCTCATAGGGAAATACTTTCAGTTATAATAATAAAGCGATAATTAACTTATATATATATATATTAAGTAATAGTTATTTTTACTTTATTTAAATATTAATATTTTTTATTATTTTAATTGCTATGATAATTTCATTTTAGTTATTACTATTATTAATTAGCTACAACTTGCACGATATTGCATGTAAATGTGATAATAAAAATATATAGCAAGTAATCATAATTTAGTGGTAACAAAATTATTTTTTTTTTTTTTGACAAAAATTGACAACTCTTAAATAATTATATATTGACACAGTTAAGTTTTTTAAATATCATTATTGTTGGCCAAATAAAGAATGATACTGTTTAATGCATAATATCATTGTAATACAATTATCATTTAATATTTTAAGACTGATATTATTCTATTTGTGTGTCCATTGATAATATTTGTAATATTTTGTTAGAATACTTATAATTTTATGGGGTATTTGTAATTTTAAGAAGATATTTATAATTTTTTAATAAGGAAAAGATACTGCAATTATGATAATTTTATGGGAGCCCATTGTAATTTACCCTATATAAAAATATATTATAAGAGATGCAACACCATTTTAAAATAAAAGTTTTTGATAAAATTATTTTATTTTCTATGAGATAATTATACTAACACTCCCTGAAATTATTCCTTTTTCTTTATTTATAAAGAATTGGTTCTATAAAGTTGAGTGTTTATCAAATTATTAATAGCAATACCTTAAATGGGTTTCATATAGTGAGTATGACATTTAATTTAGTTATTATAATATATATCAAGAATAGATAAATATAGAATATTTGATTTTCTAAAACTAACGTGACATGAGAAAATAAAATTTAATGCGAAATCATTTGAACTTATAAATTAAATTGTACAAAGGATGGATAGATGAAAAGTCATCTTCTTTCTTTGTGGGATAATTATACTGATTTTTTTTTTAAAATTTAATGTAATTACACGTAAATTTTTTGTGCTTTAAAAAATTACATCTAATACCATCCAAATTTATTTTTGCTAACAAATAAGTCTATTTATTAAACAAAATTTATTTAATTTATTGATATTAACAAAAGAAAATGGCTTGATAGACTTATTACTGATATATTATAGGTCAAATAATTCTTTTTATGGTCAAATTATCCTTATACATCTCTACTCATTAATGCATGTGAAGAAGTATATTTTCACTCTTATAAGTGTAGTTTAGTAAAAGAAAAAAAAAATTAATCTACAATAAGTGAATAATAAGTCAATCTACAGTAGGTATTAATTTTATTGTTAAATATTAATAAATTTTGTCAATGTTGACCAACGAATTGACCTATTTATTAAACGGAAGCAAACTTATAGATATTAGATATAATTTTTCAAATTATTGAAAGTCTATGTGTAATTACACCAAACTTTAGGGGAGGCGGTAATTGCTCCTTTATTTTTTTATCATGTATGGAAAATCATTTATCAGAACATCACTTTATTTAGCTAAAAATTGTATTTTCGAGTTTTGAATTTAATATTTTTTGTGCTTTAATTTTATGGGGGTAGCATTTTGGTGATATATCTTTATAATTTTCACAATTTCACTATTTTTTTTTTCCAAAGTTCACCTTCACCAGCGAAAATGGTAAGTTCTTCCGAAAAAAAAGATTGAAATCAAGAAAATTGAGAAAATGCAGGACCAAAATGCTATCCTAAAAAAAAAAAAGATACTAACAAAAAAAAATCAATATGAACAATAATCCAAATTTTGAAAGGTCGCATAACATGTAAATGTGTTATTGTGACGGAAATTATGAACTCCAATAAAATAAAAATTATAATGATTAAAAAGAAATAAAATCAAAATACTCTCCTAACAAAAGACAAAACAAAAACATTAACATAATGTTTGGATTCGTTTTTTGAGTATTTTGTTGTATTTTGTGGAGATAGAGAGAGAAAAATAAAGATAAATAAGTATGTGTTAGAGATAGTATGTATGTTTGGATTTGTTTTGGAGGATAATTTAAAATAAGTATTATATGTTTAATATTGTGTTTTGGGAGACAAAAAATACTATTTATTGACAAATCATTATCAAATCATGTCTTTTTTATATATATTTATGTATATATATGTATATATTTATACTAAAATAATTAAAAATACCTAAATAAGATATTTTTAAATAATGATAAATATTGAGTATATTTGAAAATGAAAATAAACATAGTGTAAATATCCTAAGGTATAGAACCCAAAAAATTCAAACCTCATGGACGTGACAGAAACTATATCTTCGTAGGATCAATGCTAAAACTCAAATGCACATGCTACCACCAGCCCTCCCGATAGCTCGGCTCGTAGCTCGAGGCTTGGGCTTGAGCTTCGTTACTATGTCCGTATATCAATTTCCAAAAATTAATTAATAATATTAATTTTATTTTCATCTAATCAAATCTTGATGAATACTAGGGTTTGGCGTATGAAACGTGATGTGATGATTGGTGGCACCGATTTTTCATCCAATTGTATCCGATTAGTATGGTGTTACCTGCATTGATTTTTTATTTCAAACTATATTGCATTTTTTTTTATCTCATTTAGCATTTATATATACACACACAAATAAATATAAAATATTTTTTTAAATAAAAAAATATTATAATCTTTGTGTGCGCAACATTGCATTTTTTATTTCAAATTCTATTATATTTTTTTTTTTCATTTAACATATACATGTCACGTGTATAAAGATGACATCATTAAGACACGTGATGTGTATATGTCAAACAAAATAGAAAATACAATAGAATTTGAAATAAAAAATCTAATTCAATTAGCAATAACATTGAATTTTTATTTTCAAGTCATTTTTTCATCTTTTATTCTATTTAACATATGCATGTCATGTGCATTTCAAATTATTTTTCATCTTTTATTCTATTTAATATATACATGCCATGTGTATCTTTGGTATAAAGATGACAACATTAAAGACACGCAGCGTGCATATATTGAACAAAATAATACAATAGAATTTAGAATAAAAATTATAATATAATATCATTTTTGTGTTTGAGAGTCATCGACATCAAAATGTAGAGGAATTCTCAGCAGGGTATATAGCTCATACATAGGAGTACGAACGACTTCCTTACAGTTTCAACACGACCATGATATGATATCAGCCCCCAAAACCATACAGCTTGAAACATTCAATGGCAAAGATTCTACAGGAAAAGGGTAAGATTCTTGACGAATTTACAAGGAATAACCACTCCATCTAAAAGTTTCACTCCCATATACATTTACATAAATTCTGGCAAAACTTTACAATTCCATAAGGTGCAACTAGAACCACTCCGAGGCAATGGTGAAAGAAAGTAGAAAGAAAAACTGCATCATACCATGCAACACTCAATTTCACCATTTTGTTGAATGGCACTTTGTAGCTTTTCCTGCAGTGAAATAAGGCCGGAAGGTTTTCATAACTTGCTTGTATGTTGGCCTCTTGTAGTCCACTGCCTGGTGCAGTTCACAATCAGAGTAAATAACTTCGGATGACGATAAAGATAGTCCAGAGTAATCGACATGAAAAATACCTGCTCAATGACTTCTTCAGGGGTAGCCCATTTCCAATCCGAGAATTCTGGCTCTGCTTCACCACTTGCTAAATTAATTTCATTCTCGTCTGCTGTAAATCTCATGAGAAACCTGTTGATTATCTGAGTTATTGCCCATGCAAAAAGTTTTCTGGTTGATTTGTATGAAGTTCTCAATCGACTTCTGAATAGTCTCAGATATCAAAAAATATTACGGCAAGGACCATCCGGAATAAGCATGTTATGTCATCGATCACCAGTTTTAAAGAATTAAACCGGTCAAATATGTGCAAGCACACCGTACACTACATCCTCCATGGTTGAAATATAGTATCTAGGAAATGAAGGAGATCTTTTGCACTATAATATGGATTTCTAAATGCATTATCAAATCCACATGGATGCATATAAAGATTTCAGCACAATCAGGAGGAGGATGAAATGCCTTATGCACAACAATGACAGGAAATGGAAACTTCAAACAAAAAGTGTATAATAAATATGAGAAAAATGCATCCATGGTCAGCTAAAGATTAGCAGACGGTATTAGGTATTCCATGCATGATGACAAAAACAGCCACTTCCTTAAACTTTATTGCGTCTTGGAGATCTTTACAGCTTTAAAGAGGCATAAGACAAAACAATATTTCAACCAGCAATCAGGATGTAGTTGCACGTTTAAAATGGATGTTTCTACATCTATAAGAACAAAGTAAAATGTCTTAATAATAAAAAGAAAAGTTTTTGCCAGCAAATAGTAATGCATCAAGCTCTGAAAGAATCAAAGTAAAGTTTATGTCTGCATTTGTCCTAAACCGACAACCTTTGGCACCAATATTGTTTTATCACAGGCTCCACCTTATAAGTTCCAGCACATAGGAAATCAGTGCTTGCTGATCTTATCAAACTCATTGGTACTAAGTTGATGCACCAACAAGAATTCTGAACAGCTAGATTTCTGTCCATTGGTTTCTGAAATGCCAAAAACTATGAGACAGACTCAAGGGAATACATCAAAGAAAATGCAAAGAAAGACTATCTGTATACCTGGGCATCAAAAACTTAAATTGCGAGGAAGGGATACAAGTGTTATCATGTCATGAAAACCCACACAATAAATTACTTGCTATGTTGTTCCAGGGATTCTGTCTGAACGAGTAGTCAGCTTATATATATACACACACATATATATATATATATACATGTATAGCATCTAGGAAGGCCATTGAAATCATAAAACATCAGCATTTTGTACACTTACCACTTTTGTGCCTGCCCATGGTATTCGCCACGCCAGAGACGATTCACTTTTGCTTTCACAGCTGGGGGGAAGTCATAAGTCAACCATTCTGGAACCTGTTATTCCACGAGACTTCTTAAAAGCCAAGACGCTATTCTTTCCATTTTTTCACATCTATAATAAATTAAGTGGTTCACCTCTTGGGCAAATATAGTCGCATAAATAAATTGTATTGGTGGAATAGTTTCCATTTAGAAGCATTTATCTCAGGATGTTTAAGTGCCCATTAGAAGAGTATTCTCCAAAACTTTCTTTGTTAACAGTTGCAAATGAATGTTCCGCAAGCATAAGGACATTACAGACCTCATCCACTATTTCAGCAGATACTACCCCAGTTTCTTCCCTCAATTCTCTGATTGCTGCAGACCTCGGGTCCTCGCCGTCTTCAATACCCCCCTGATTATCAAAGACGAAAGACGATTAGAAAGCAATTACACAAGTTTATTCCAAGTAAATATGGTAAAAAAAGCAGTAAATTTATTATAAGTGAAGTCGACCTGCTCACAGGAGCAGAATGCTAAAAACAAATACTAGCAAACGCCCCATAGTAATCCTGTCTTTCATCCGCCCTTATCATGGTAAACGGTTTGGAATTTGAACTTGAAAGTAGAATTACTATTTTACCTTTTAAGAGTTAATATCATAACCTCATTTACTACGAAGCAAACAAGCATTCTGGCAGAAAACAAGCAAAAGCTGAAAAAGAATTCATTTACTGGTTTGATCAACCAAAGATAACTATCCTCCTGGTCGCCAATATTTATAACAAACAAGATTTACAAATTACGTGCAACATAATTCGGGGACAAAAATATCAAGGTGGTCGCACGTTATATGCTCTTTCAAACTACCAGTGGCATTACCTGAGGCATTTGCCATGCTCCAGGAACATTCAATCTAGAAGCCACAAACACCTGCAAGCAAATTGCCAAAGGTTAATCTCCTTCGCCAGACAAGAAAATCTTCATAATTTCAAGAATGTTATTAGATCTCTTATCTGTTTTCAGTTTTTTGCCAAATTAATAGTTCTAACAAATATAAAGATCTCCTATTTAATCTCACAGTCAATAAACTCTTCAAGAAAAGAGAAAACAGCCAACTCAAAGACTAGTACACCATTCATCAACAGCCTAATATAAGCAAGAAAAATAGTGAAAAAGGGCTACTCAATTGCTGTACTTTAAAACCTGTCAAAAAAAAAAAAAAAGAAGTTTGCTGTACCTTAAAAGCAGCTAAAAAACTAAAGAAGAAATGCGGAAAAAGAAAACAAATTATGAGATTAAAAAACAACAAAAAACTTCCTGGCGAACTACTACTCCCGAGTTCTATGATTATTAGGAAGAAATTTTGTTCCTTCGGATTCCAAAATCATCAACCTAAATAAACTTTAATTAAAAAAAAATCTTTTCAAGGCTCTCATATTACCCCTAATCAGACAAAACCCGGAAAAAATTAAATCACTTTGACGGCATAAAACTATCAATAAATTACCACAAATTAACCAAAAACATAAAAAGCTGAAATCAAGAAAGCATATCTCACTTCCAATGGAAAAATTCAACAAAAATGCTATCCCCTTCTCACCTTATTATCATCATTAATGAGGCAAACCCCAACATTGGGGCGATAGCCAGAGGGCAGATGCTCCATTGAATTTTCTGCTTCCAGAAATTTCACTTCCACAAAACAAAGTCAGACTCAGAAATAGGAAAAGTGGACGAGAACTTTTCCCCCAAAAAGAAAACGAATTATCATAATATCACTTCAATTCAGCAGAAAGTCAAACCCATTCATATCTGTACTGTCACTGTGTGTACTGTGTGTTGGTATGTGGTGATGAATGATGATGGCTTTGGCTTGGGAGCGTTGAGAGTAAAATTTTTGTGTGCTCATCATGCGAATCCAACTCTGAGCTTTACGTATAAAGTACGTACAAATAAATATATACATATATTATACAATTATAAATTTGTCTTAGTAGGTGCAGTAATTATATGGTGCTCAGGAGCTTAGGTGATCTTAGCATGAGCTCTCATATTCGCCCCTGATTTCCATTGTACTCATTGTTTTTAACAATATCTCAAAGTACAACCAATCAAAGCTTGAAGCATTATATTTCCTATTTATAATTGGAATTTCTGTTTATCTATTTCTATTTTCTGTTCATTAGTGTTGTCCTACTATTTTTGGCACAGTCAATATTTCAGGTCATGTCTTAATTTGAATAAGAGTTCCAAATTTTAATAGCCATGGAATGTTTACTATAAAAATGAGAACATTAGAGACAAGAATCCGACGGCCTCCGCATACAAATTGTACAAACACAAGAGCATACGGTATAAAATTCTATCAGCATGTCTCACATTCAATAAGCATGCGTTGCATAACTATCATCAATAGTTTAATAATATTATAATCTAGTGCCGTATTCCATGAGTTTCAAATCTTTAGAATTTGGCAGGGATACTCTAAAATTTGAGTTGGTCCATGATACTATTTTGTACATTATTATTTATCCTGGTCTGAAATTAGATTTACACGAATCCGTAATGAGATAGATAGAGCACAAACTCGTGGTCAACAACATGTCAAGAAAGCCAAAGTTGTGTGCATCAATTTAATGTGTCAAGACGAGATCATACAAGGCAAAATAAAGCTTATTCACAATAATTATTGATTATCATTGAAGTTTGGTTAAATTTTTGTACGAGTAATAATTGAGCATTTAATTTATTGGGAACAATTACATTTACACCCTTTGATCTATAGTCTATTTACACAAACTATCCTTATCTTTTAGATAATTACACATATATTTACCAAAATAACAATATCACTTACACAAATCACCCCTTAATTTTTTTTGAAAAATTGCACGCACACCCTTAAATATTTTAGCATCATTACACAAATTACCCCTATTTTTTTTGCAATTAAGAATAATTTTTGTAATTATGCAATAAATATAAGTAATTTGTGCAAACAGACCATAAGCCAGGAAATGTAAATGTTATTAACCCAAATTTATTATAAGAAACTAATAATAATAAGTATTTAAAAAAAAAACATTGGAGTCATTACTCCAACTAACAACTTAAGAGCCCTTTAAAAAAGAAATTAAAGTCGTTAGTGGGAATAAAATCTTTCTCTAATTACAAAATTTCTCTTTAAGCTTTAACTTGTGATTATATATATATATATATATATATATATTAATTAAATAACAAAGCCAGTTAACAGGGGAAGGCCCACCAAATAAGTATAAGGTCAATCACAGGCAATATATGCAACGCAACGTAATTCACGGCGCACGATAGAGATGGAGATAGAAAGACTGGAATAGCGGTGGACGTGGATGCATGCGTAATATAGAATCCGTGTGGAAAGTGGGGAAGAAGCAAATTTCAATAGAAGAATAAGTACAGAAGTATAAAAGTAGTGGGAAAAAGGAGGGCGCTGACATTTGATCAATGAGTGGAAGGAAGAATCTCTACTTTTATGACTTCCTTACTCATTTGCATCATAGTACTTATTGCATATAAATATAAAGGATAATTACACTTAAATTTGATATAATTTCACATAAATTTCTTATAATTTAAAAAATTATATCTAAGACTACTTATATTTGTTTTTATTGAACAAATAAATTCATTTATTAGTCAAAATTCACTAAATTTATTGATATTAAGAAAAAAATATATATTTATATCTAATTGGCTTATTACTTACTTATACAAAAAAATTTATGATCAAATTACCATCATACGTCTTCAAGTGTTAATGTGTGTGGGGAAGAATGTCTTCATCGTTATAAGGGTCGTTTAGTTTGGAAAAAATTATTTGACCTACAATAAGTTAATAGAAGATAAATATTAATTTTCATTCAATTTTTTTGTTAATAATTTAATATCAATTAATTTAGTTAATTTTGACTAACATGTTAGACAGAGTAAACCTCATGGGTGCTAGATGTAATTTTTCAAACCATAAGGGATTTATGTCTAATTCCACTAAAGTTCAAAGAAAAGGAGTGTAATTATCCTTATATATACTTATAGTTAGACTTTAGGCTAAATTACGTGATTTTTTAAATTTAACATAATTACAGATAATATTCCATAATTTAAAAAATTATTGATATTTCTAATATTTGACATGACTAACATAACCTTTGAATTGTGAGGTAGAATATCAACTTTAATTTAAAAAAATTCTTCAATTTTTTAAATTTAAAAAATTCAATATTGTGCGGTGTCCATGATGGGGCTAAACTTGGCAAGGCCCGTGGTGATTAGGCCAAATCTAGAATGGGCCTAAAACATCCTAACTAATAATACAGGCCCAAAAGCAAGTGAGGCCCTCCAAGCTCACAACTATAAAAATCAGCACGAGATGCTGAATGAAAAGCAAGTGTCTGCATCTTTGAGGACAGATATCATTCGAACGAGTGATTTTATGTATATATATCCTGGTATTTATGAAAGTCAAAGTAATTTATTCACGCGTAGACCTTTATATGTATTTTTATTCTGACTTTACGACCTATGCCCTTATAAGATCTAATTTGAGTGTTAAAATGCTGACGTCGAGTATAATCCGACCCCTTTTTTATTGTGTAGGTCCCGAGCTGATTCCCATATTTTCCTAGTTCAAGAGTGGAACAACCTACGACTCCTGAAAATCGAACCACATCAGTCCAATTTGCTCCTTTGCATTTATATCTCTATATTCTTAAAGTAGCCATTTTTGTCCATAAAAATAATGTATATCATATTTTAAGGTTTAAAAGATCATTTTAGGTTGTTGAATGCAAAATCTAAAAGAAATCCTGAAAGCTAGCAAAATTAGTCTATTGTTGTCGGATATTAGTTTGAGGGAATATCGATAGTTTTTTAAATAACAAAAGAGTATTTATAATTGTATTATTATTTCTCAAATTTTTTTATATGACATTAATAAAGACACAATATTATTTTTATCAATTTTTTATTAGTTAGTTGGTGTAATTACTCTGAGTAAAATCACACAATATAATTATGATCAATTTTTTGTATATATTATTAATAAAAATATCAATTTTATTATTAATTAATATTGGAACTACTTTATTAGTTAAAAAAATTATAAAATTAAAAAAAAAACAGACAAAGAACTGCCCAGCGAACATAAAAAAAAAAAAAAATACCGGCTTGGCCTATTTTTTCAAAAATTCTCAAAGAACTCTATTTTTATAATTTTCATTTTTTATATATTATTTAAATAATTTTCTAAAGAATGTGACCGTTGCAGTAAGAAAATATTACCGTTGGGAGGTGCAGAGCTGTAACAACTAGCAAGAGGTTTACCCTTTGGTGGAAAGAAAAGAATAAAAGGCTGAAATTAGAATTAGGCAACAAATCTCTACAGATATTCCCCCGGAAAGCAAAACCCATCTGGGTTCTCTTTCCGATTACTCCAAATTCCATCAAGGGCGATCAGTCGAATAATTGAATTATTCATTTTGGGAGAAGGGAAGCTACAATTTTGGGTGGGGGAATAATCGATGGATGATCAGGTGGTGCAGCGAGTATTTCAAGAAGGTGGGCGTGATTTCTACCAACAGCAGCCTTCGACTTCTTCCTCTTCTTCATCCATTCTCCAGGCTCTACCCCTACATGTGGTATGCACCCTTCTTATTTGGGGTTTTCCGGTTTTCCTTTCTGCCAATTCTATTTGTTCAGAAACGTTGAATGATTGAGAAAAAGGGTTCTATGCTTAGTAGTAGTTTAATTATGAAACCCTGGAGTAGTTCCGGGAGTTGAGTACGCGTGATTGAATGTGCTTTGCGCTAGTGTTGGTTCGTTATGGATGAAGTTGTTGTGGAAATTTAGAGTTGGAGTTTTATTGCTAAAACATTGTTGTCGATGGTCTCATTATAGTTATGATTATCTGTAAATCTGCATTTAACTCTAATTATATGAATACCGGTGCAATTAGTTCTGCAAAGGTTTTTCTTTATTTCTTTTCCTTTCTTTTCATTCTTTTTTTTTTTAATTGTTCTGTTGATTGTTTTTATTTTATATTGTTTGAAGAAAGGAGCCAAGGGGTTCTGATGTGGGTGATGGCATCCATATTTGAAGTTGGTATACTATGTGCAATAGTCTTTAGTTCTATGAGATTGATGAACCTTGTGATTTTGCAGTCTTTTGATCATGGATACTACTTGCTGGTGAAATCTATTCAAGAACTTAGGTCAAAAAAGGATGGTGTGGTCACTGTTGGAATTGGAGGTCCAAGTGGATCAGGAAAATCGAGGTCATTGTCATGGTTACCTACTTTTAGTTTTTTCAATTTCAATATTAATTCTTGATGGGTTTTCCTAGAAGCTCGAGGATTGTCTACTTTGTGGGTTGTCTTATACTCAAAATGTGTATTATGGTTCTTGAAGCTTAGCTGAAAAGGTAGCCTCTGTAATTGGTTGCACTGTTATCTCAATGGAGAACTATCGTACTGGAGTTGATGATGGACATGATTTGGATTCAATAGATTTCGATCTTCTTGTGCAGAATCTCGAGGTATGCTTTTGTCTTTTTCATGTGCATTTTCTTTGTAACAACTGTGCCAAAATATTTGTTGATGCCCTGAATCGGAGAAACATATATTGATGCACTATTGATTATCTTTGTTAGATACTTGATTGTATAGAGTCTTGAAATAGACCATTGTGAAACCGTTGTTGAAAAGGCGAAGTTTGGATGAGTCTTAAGCCCAGAGTTTTCATCTGCAAAGATGGTACGAGATAATTTTATTAATTTAAAAAAGTAGGCTATCAAATTAATAAAAAACTATGATTGTCTAAGAAATCTTGGTAACAAAGTTTCCTATGGACATTCTGAAATTGGCAAAAATAAATTTTGATTCTACCCATCTTTGAACCATATGCCAACTGCCAAGTGGCCTTTTGTGCCCCTAGCATATGAGAAATGCCTCTTGGCACTTCAAGACAATTTACCACTGTGTTGCCCTAGGGCACACACCACAAGCCGGACCCATGAGTGCCATTTGACCACTGGGTCAATCCTTATTTCATGTTTGGATACAGGATACCTATGCAAAACATAATGAGCTGTGGAACATTTACGCCATTCAGATTGAGTAATACGCATCTCGTAACTACGTATTTTCTTTGAATAGGACTTGACAAATGGCCGTGATACATTATCCCCAGTGTTTGATTTTCAAGGAAGAAGACGTATTGGTTCAAATGCTATAAAAAGCATTTCATCTGGGGTGGTACGTGTGCTTGTAGTTGCTGTTTTGCTAAACCTATTGATTCTGATTCTCCATGTTTTGACTGTAGGTTATAGTTGATGGTACTTATGCCCTGCACGCAAAACTACGCTCTTTGTTAGACATACGAGTTGCTGTGGTAACTCTTATAGATCTTCTATCAATTTTTCTGTATATTTTAATCACCAGTTATCACTATTCTTCTGCTATATTATTTGCGTTCTAGTAAAACAAGTGCTTCTATGGGTTTGATTAAATTTCCATATCTATGGCGAAATCAGGTTGGTGGTGTTCATTTTAGTTTACTTTCCAAAGTGCAATACGATATTGGAGAGTCGTGTTCATTGGACTACCTGATAGACAGCATTTTCCCACTTTTCAGAAAACATATCGAGCCTGATCTTCACCATGCTCAGGTTAGCATTAAGTTATCCTGGTATCCTAAGTTTGTATGGTTACTATTCTTCTTATTCTTGATTAGCTTCATTTCTATGTAGATCAGAATTAACAACAGCTTTGTTTCATCATTTAGAGAGCCAATTTACAAGCTCAAATGCAAAAGTGAGGTATGTCAGGATTTGCTGCTCACAGGATGGGTTCTTGCAAACAATGACAATTTTGTACACAATTTTCGAATTTGTGGAGAAAAAGTATTCTTTATCCAAAATCTTTAAGTTTAGGTTTTGAAACATATATCTCAGTAAATTTATTACTTGTTTATTCATCTTCCGAAACCTTCTTAATTTGGGATTCATTGTCAACTGCAGTCTCAAAGTGGGCTTGCTGCCTACATTTTTCATGGAAAGGAAACACAGGTTGACAAGTAAGTTTTCAATCGACGGAAGTTTACCACCTTTATTGTCCATGAAGATGGTTAATTGCTATTTCATTTGTCACTTTCTTTATGTTAGTAGAATCTGAGCTTGTGGATTTTTGCTTCAAGTTTTATTGAGATGTACTTGAGACCACCTTCTGCAAGTGAAGAAGCTCGAATAAATGATTGGATCAAGGTGCGCCAATCTGGTATCAAATACTATCTCTCCTTGGGTGATCAGAGGATTGTTGATAAAAATTATATCATCCGGCCAAGAGCTGAATTTGAGGTAAAACAGTTCCACTTGTGATTATGTTCCTTCCTATTCTCAGAAAGTGTCAGGATTTTTGACAAAAAACATGATTAAGTTCAGCACCAATCATGTTGCTGTTTATCAAAGAACTTTTGAATGTCTAAAAAGTATATTTTGTTTGTTGGTGTGTGGGAGAGAGATCAGGGAATAAGATTGAACAAAGCCTTTTGGTAATTGAAGTTGGAAGAAGTCCCAATCCTTGTAACTGTACATTGCGCTTGCAATCCATGCATCTGGGATGAAATGTACCACTTTGTGGAACAATGGATGCACTTCCTTGCTACATGTCTATACTCTTCTTTGTGTACTTTTTACTATTTTTCTTTACCATGTAGTTTTCCTCAGAAAATATTCTAAAGCATACAGACACATATCCTCTCTCTTTCTGCACTATCCATATATTGGAGAAAAATTTGGAAAACAGAAGTTAAAAAGTTCCATCTATCTATTCTGAAGGAACTGCATTAGTAATATCGAAGTATTTTAATTGTAAGAAAAGAACCCAACCAGTGCAGCTTGTGGGAGGGTAGTTCTTCCTAATTTGTTGAGTGGTTGGTTTTACTCGGCAATCTCCACGATAAAGTAACTGTAGTTAATGAATGTGGAGTTACTTACTGCACTGACTCCCAGAATTTCCTCATGGCATGGTTAATTTTTTTTAACTTTCCCAGTCAACTAAAATAGGCTTTAATTGAGAATAATTTTATCAGCCTAAACTATCAAAGATAACTGGGAAGTTCTGTAGCCAGAGGCCTGAATGCACTGAGTTTGGTTGCAGGATTGAGGAGTACTGATATTTGTCAATACAAAGCGCTTAATGTGCTTTATTCTTTATTCTTTTCTTTTCTTTTCCTTGTTGTTTGTGAGTCTCAGTTGTATTTTAAGAATAAATAAACAAACGGTAATATGCTTAATACTACTTTCCCCTAATTCAATTTTTAAAGATCTCTTGGTGATTTTTGAAATATCTCCATTACTTATATTTTGCATGATGGTATCTCAGGTTGGCCGGATGACTCTGGGTGGTTTACTGGCCTTGGGATATACAGTGGTGGTCAGTTATAAAAGGGCGTCAACCTCAGTTATTGATGGCAATCTCTCAGTGTCCTTGGAAACAATTGATACTCTTGGAGAGACCTACATGGTGCTCAGGGGCACAAATAGAAAAGTATGGCCTTTTCTCCTTCTTTAAGAATTATAATATTCCTGAATTTATATAGCCGAACAGGACAATCTTTGGAAGTTTTTCTTTATCTATCAGTGTTTCTCTTCACAATTTTGGGAATTTTGGTGTGAGTATGTGCTGATGTGCAAAGTTCTTGAAAAATGGTTGTATTCAGATTTTCTGATGCTTCTTCATTTCTATCTTATATTGTTTCTCTTGCTATTGCTTTCTCAAGAATGATTAATATGAGCTATCAATGAGATAGCTGGTAAAATATTTTCCAACATATGGAGATAGATGCTTGTTGCAAGTCAACGACTGTCTTAAGGCCTTCCCAGTAAAGTCAATTAAATCACGCACTTCATCCTATTCTCATCAGTGACAAGATAGTGAAGATGTCTTTCTTTTGCCTACTATTTTTGTACATTACATTTTGCTCAAATAATTTGTTTACCATTATCCTTCCTCTAAAAGTTACAAAATCACATGGGATCACAATTTTTCTTTATGTCTTTATGTATTACTTCGTTAGACTGGCCTGTATTGGCTGTTACTGCCTATCATTGTGGTTCCTCATGGCTCTATGTAACTTTTATAGTTCGTCACTTGACACTCAAATTTGTGGTCCGTAGAGCTCATTGGTTTATTAGATCTTGCTAATCCATGTGCTTCACTATACTTTAGTTGATCAACACAATATACACTTTGGTTATGCCTTTTCGGTTTCACATGGCATATTAAATAGCAGAAGTTGGAATTGCTGGTGAGTCCCTTAATAACCAGGACAACTGTGGAGTTGAACTATGTTTGATGCAGTCAATCTCTTCTGTAGGTAGTTGGTATGGAATCATCAAGGCTGGGTATCACTGGACCGTGGATCACTAAATCATATCTCGAGATGATCCTTGAGAGACAAGGTTTGAACTTATATCTACCTGCATGCATATATATCCTATCCTTGCTTTCTTTTTAGGTTTCTTCTGTTTTGTTTGTCATGTCACGAAAAAAGGCTAACTTGTGTGCCACTAATGTTAGGAATTGAATGTAGAATTTGAGGATTAAATGGTAAGGACTGGTTCTTAATTTGGTTTAAACTAGTTAGGTTCTTAATTTGTTTGGTACCAGCTTTGTCTATACTCTGTGTAACATTGCAACCATGTTTTGGTTGATGGGAGAGAGACACTGGAAAACCACTGAGTTACTCGAACTTGGTTTAAGATTGACGCTAGAGTTACAGGTGTGGTTCATTAAGCATGACAACCAAACTTGATCACATTTTCTCATGAAAGCCCGTCTCAAGATCCATTTAATTAGTTAAGATACTCTAAATATGGAAGATAGCAAGTTGCTTGAGTTTGATTCCTGTCATCAGTCAACTTGATCAAAGCTTGTGTGTGAACTCAAGTTTAATAACCAAATCAAGCTTGGCCACTACCTTGTTGGGGTCAACTCAGTTGTTGACACTACTATATAGAGATGGTCACCAAGGGGTTAAAAATGACACAAAAGTGGATGATCAGATAGTTTAGCAATTTAGTTGTCTATCCCAGCTAGTGGTTCATATGGAGAAATTCTAAATTGTGATATTTTCTGCATCCTATGATCAAGTATACATAATTATCAGCCATTTCTCTTTCTAATAGATTTATCCAAGTTTCAGGTGTTCCAAGGCTCAACACACCTCCACTTTTGTCTAATGCATCCCCGGCTACTACTCAAGAAAAGTTGATTGCAGCTCCAAAGCCACTTCGTATAACTCCCAACCTGGTGAACCGGATTGATGATTTGTCTCAGCCATGGACTCGGTCACCGACCAAGTCTAAAATGGAACCTGTCCTAGCAACATGGCATTTTATCTCACCAGATCCACTCCTATCGGGGGGATCTGCTGCTGGTATGTCCTTTTTGTAGTAGTTGGGTGCCTTAAAATGTCTGTACAAGTGAAATAAAATATATAGGTGAATCTATTTATGGTTTATCCCCTATTGCTCGATTATTCTCATAAAACAACCACAGGTTCTCCATCTTCCAGGGACTCACTGCAGCTTGCTCCAATGCCTGAATCATATGACTTAGATAGAGGACTGCTTCTTGCTGTACAAGCAATACAAGTAAGTTTTCTTGTAAATCATGGGATTTGTTTGCTTCTTGTACTAGTTTAGTTTGAGTTCATAGTCTGCCAAAATCTGTAATGAGCACAAACTTGAATTTATATATAACTATTTCAGGCTCTGCTGGAAAATAAGGGACTTCCGGTCATAGTTGGAATTGGTAAGAGGAACTCTCTCTCCCGGCACACCAAATAGTTGCAGCAATTAAATGCTTACTGAATTGAGTCGAAGAAAAGTGTGTAGCCCAACCTTTAAAGAATTGCATTGAAGTAAAGTATTTTGCATGAAAAATAGAAACCCAGAGTTTTTAGGCAGTTTATGAACAGTTCCTTTTAATATTTCTAGTTTAGCTTTTCACATTTTTATTCTATCAGGTGAGTAAAATGTTAGAAGCTCTGTTTCTTTCCAAATTCTGAAATAGTAGATCTTGTGATGCTTTTGGGTACTTAGATGGCCATGAGAACAATTAAATTCTTAGACAGAGAAGTATGCAATTGCATTATGCCATCCTTCAGTTTAGAGCATATTCTCAATCAGGCAAAGCATTATGAAAAGTAGGGTTTAAAGTTATTTATATGTGATTGAGTTACATAAATGATGTGATCGTATTTATTTTGTCTTCTCCGGCAAGAAATATAGTGTTTTCAAATAAACTTTTCTTTGCACTAAAAATGCCATTTAATGGCTCCCAAGCCGGTGTTTCCTCTATTTTGGCGTTCCAATCATTTTTGTTTAGATATTAATTGATGGTTGAATCTCGTCTTATTCATCATCAGCTGTTGTTGAAAGTATTTCAACCGCACTGAAATGAATTCTTTATATTGATGGAGTTATTATTATTAAGACTTCTGGTAAGGGGTTCTATGATGTTTCCTTCACCTGCAAAGGAATTCGGTGCCATGTTTTCTACTGTTTATTCAGGGCATACGTCAAACTTGCAAATTGATAAAACAAAGAACAACTAGTGAAAAATGGCATTTTAAGATGGTTCCGCTGGATTATGAGATAATCTAAAGCTATAGAAAGTGTGTACTATATTTCTAGTTGCATTTATCAGAATGCTTATCATTTCATTCTCACTCATTTTGTCATTCTTTATATCCTAGGCCTCTTTTTGGCATGTTTTCTTACTAACAATATATTTCTCCTTATATATTGAATTAGCTTGGACTAGGGTCAGTCTCATCCTTTTTTCAGAGAGGAAATGGTTACATATCATTCAAATCCCATGGCACCAAGTCTCATGTTCAGTACAGAACCAGAAATTTGCACATACTGCAGGAAAATCCTACTCGAGAAGAAGGTTTCTGGGCACTGGGCAATGAGGGTGGTTGAATGGAAGATGATAAGAAATTGTATCGTTACCTAAATGTTATCTAAGAGTAGATATATTATAGATGCAAGAGAAGTCATTGATGAAATCAATATAATATTTAGAAAACCAGGGGGCTTCTTTGACTATGAGGCGAGGAGAAGTTTGAGTGAGGGCTCTGAATTACTAATTTATTTTTGCAAAAGAGAAACTGCTAAAAGCTTGCTAGAAAATTAAAAGGCGTGATAACTGGGACATGTTTTTTAAGTCAGTTAATTATGCTCTACTCCAGAAGAAGGTTTTCTGGGCACTGGGCAATTAGGGTGGTTGAATGGAAGATGATAAGAGTAGATATATTATAGATGCAAGAGAAGTCATTGATGAAATCAATATAATATTTAGAAAACCAGGGGGCTTCTTTGACTATGAGGTGAGGAGAAGTTTGAGTGAGGGCTGTGAAAGGAGAAGCCTTTATTTACTAATTTATTTTTGCAAAAGAGAAACTGCTAAAAGCTTGCTAGAAAATTAAAAGGCGTGATAACTGGACATGTTTTTTAAGTCAGTTAATGATGCTCTACTCCAGAAGAAGGTTTTCTGGGCACTGGGCAATTAGGGTGGTTGAATGGAAGATGATAAGAAATTGTATTGTTTCCTAAATGTTATCTAAGAGGTTGATATATTATGAGGTTGAGAAGTAATTGATGGAATCAATATAATAATTAGGAGGCCAGGGGACTTCTTTGACTATGAGGTGAGGAAGTGTGTGTGAATGAGGGCTCTGAAAGGAGAAGCCTTTATTTATTCATTGCAAAAGAACTGGCCTGAAGCTGTTCCATATTCATGGTTTATGATGTTCGTTTCTTGTCGGCATAATGGTGGTGCTCTATTTCCGGAGCAATGTCATTATAGTTTGCTCTTGAAGAGCTGTAACCACACTCCGCACTCCCCCCTGCTCGTGTCTTTGACTTTGCATATAGTGAGCCAGTGAGCTTCTGGATCAACAATTGTTTATAGACTACTACTTTTTTTTTAATCTGAAGGGTTTTACATGTCCTATCGCTGAATTCAGCAGTTTGTTTTTTGATACTCTTGTTTCTTATAATAACCATTTCTCCTCCTAATCTTGTTTTAGGAGGTCCAAGTGGATCGGGAAAAACGAGTTTGGCTCGTAAGATGGCAAATATTGTTGGTTGTGAAGTCATTTCCCTTGAAAGCTACTACAAATCTGAACAAATGAAGGATTTTAAGTACGATGACTTCAGCTCTCTTGATCTGGCTTTACTGTCAAAAGTATGCATTTTATTTTAATTTATTTTCCATCCTATGTTTTCTATTTTATATATTATTATCAAAAGGTTTTGAAGAAATTGCCTGTATATGAGGTAGAGACGATAGATGCATGAATTATGAAACTTAGGTTATACTTGCTCCTATATATATACATGTAAAATAACCCATTATATATGTCTTTACTTCAGTGCTGTGTCTTGATACTTACATTGAACACATTGATTTTTTTGAGTATGTACTCTGAAGCAACTTCTATTTGGCTAGTGGATAGACTTGAAGCAGATAGGAACCTTAGGATTAACTGTCATACACTCTTAATCATGGACATGTTCTTAATGGCAGTTTGGGCCTTGCCTTGGCTTACTGTTTCTCTCTATCAACGTACATATATGTATGTATGTGTGTATGTTGTGTATTTCCTGGAAAAGCCTCAGGAGTGTTTAATTGCAATTCTTCATGTCTGGAGCAGTAGTAGAGAGGATCTTGTAATGTGAATATTCTCAGTGTCATATGGTGTAACTGGCTTTCAGTAGTTCTTCGCCAGTACTTTATGTCTTTATGTTATAAAACTTGTTTCAAGATGAGAAGTATAGAAGCATTAGATGGAGAAATGTTTCTGATGGATGTTGGTAGTGGACTAGACCTTAGTTCCTTGCTTCTAGGATCTTTTCCTCATTTATTAACTGAATTGTCATCCTGGCCATTGCAGAACATTAATGATATAAAAAATTGCCGGAGAACGAAGGTACCTGTGTTTGACCTGGAGACTGGTGCTCGTAGTGGTTTCAAAGAGCTTGAAGTATCTGAAGATTGTGGTGTGGTATGACATCAAATCATTTTGCTACTTTGTGGTGTTATATTTTATGATCAAATACACTCTTTTGCCTTATTAGGACTGAAGACATTTGGCTCATATATAAGTAAAAACTAAAATGAGTTATCCTCCTGGTGGCTAGTATTGAAAAATACATGATCCAGTGATTTTTTGCAACTTCTGAATTCAGTCACTAACATATTTCTTCCAAGGAAAAACTAGATGCTAAAGCTCACAGCATCATGTCATCTAATTCCTTCCAAATCACTGGAAACAACTCTGCTTGAAAGCTACATTGGATAAATCTGATTACATCTGGTAGATAGGATCTAAGGATGTAGAACCAGTTATTCATCTGTAATTTCATTATCATATATGGTCAATGTATTATCTGAATGTGCTAAATCTTTACAGGGTTACAATTAAACCTGGTTTTATTTTTATCAAACTGGTCTGAAGAAATTGGCCCTGCTTGTCTTGGCCAGGTAATTTTTGAAGGTGTTTATGCTTTGCATCCTGACATCAGAAAACCTCTGGACTTATGGATTGCTGTTGTAAGTGTGACAGAGATATTGTACTTCATCACTTTTACTCTTTGATCAATCTTGTCAATTTGAAAGTAATTATGCATGTCATGAAACAGGTTGGAGGAGTCCATTCACATCTTATTTCTCGGGTTCAAAGAGACAAAAGTAAAGTTGGATGCTTCATGTCCCAAAATGAAATTATGATGACTGTGTTTCCAATGTTCCAGCAACACATTGAACCACATCTTGTTGAAGCTCATGTTAGTTTCTTGTTGCATTTTATATTTTGATTTGGCAAAATTTGAATCACTTTAATCATGCAGTGGCCATTGCAAGAGTGTAGAATGGAGCCTCATGCTAGTTGATTTGAATTTTACTACCTCCTGGAAATTATTTGCTGCACATGCCAAAAAGTGTTCAATATTCTCGAGGAAGATCTCATACTCAACTCTAGAATATCTCATGCACTCACGTGCAGTCGATCACAGTAATGCATGCACTCACACTCATCACATTATAAGCTAAACGCTAACTGTCAAGAACTCCAGAAAATATTTTGGTAGAGATTCTTCTTTTGTCAGCAAAGGTTTTGATATATTAAAAGAGGAAGACAATTAAAGCTTTTATCAATCAGTTCTACAGTAGCTTCTAGTTATTTTGTGAGCGCATTCCCTCTGATGCAGCTGAAGATCAGAAATGACTTTGACCCGGTGCTTTCACCTGAGAGCTCGTTGTTTGTGTTGAAAAGTAACAAGCAAGTAAGTTCTTTCTGTCTTGTCTTATGCTGGATTTTTCTGTGTTTCTTGTTTGACGGCCATAATTCTATTCACAGGTTGCTTACCAAGACATCCTGAAAGTTCTTGATCCAACTAAGATATGCAGTTCAGTTCAGAATTTCATTGACATATATCTAAGATTGCCTGGAACCCCTGGTAACGGACAGCTAACAGAGAGTGATTGTATAAGAGTCAGAATATGTGAGGGTAGATTTGCTTTGCTGATCCGAGAGGTTTGTTTTCTACCTTTTGTTTTCAACACAGTTTGATGCTTATTGATTCTTTGTATCCCATGACCCACCCTCTCTCTTGTGAAGCCTATTAGAGAAGGAAACTTTATTATTCAGCCAAAAGTGGATTTTGATATCAGCATCAGTACAGTAGCAGGCCTGCTTAATCTTGGGTATGTCAAAATGTTCTGTAAAAGCAGTAGTGTGTCTTACTCTATCCGTAATCTATGTGTAGTCTTCTCGTGAGCTCCGATTCCATAACCGTTTTTATGATTTTGTCAGCTTGTCATATAATAGGATTAACAGATAATGCTCCACGCTGGTCCTTTATACCATGTTTCTCTCTTTCTTGTTGATATTTTATGTTATATCTCTGTGATTTTTTCTTCAGGTATCAAGCTGTTGCATATATTGAAGCATGTGCATATATTTACCAGGATGGAAAGGTAATATATCTTTTATCGGCATATCTTTTGTCTCAAAAATGGGAATTGTTACTTTAATTTGACTACCTATGGGCAATATTTCTTTACCGTTATGGCTTTCCAGAGAAAAGTTGGTTTATTATGTTCATACTAGTCTTCTGCTAGAGAAGTCACTGTATTCTGCTCCTGCTCCTGTTTGTTAAAATATTTCTTTCATGTGTCTTGTGTTTTTCTTTATTTTGTTCTCCTTTTTCAATAGAAGGTTGCTGCCTTTTTCGGAAGTATCAAAATATAGGCTTATGACCCGAAATATAATTTTTTTAAACTAACCCTTCAAAATATATTCCATATTTTGGGCAAATGAAACTTAACACAAAACCTTGTTCATACTGCATCTGCAAAATGCTTACTTTCTAATTTTAATTCCTTGTTCCTGGAAATTGTTTTGGCCTAAAGTATCGAAACAGTTTCTCATTTTCTTCCTTCTGTGTTCTTTTAGATTCTTATCGAGATCGATCATTTACAAGATGTCCCAAGTCCTTACCTTCAAATTAAGGGGGTTAATAAAGAAACAGTAGTAGCTGCTGGCTCGACTCTCAAGCTGGATGGTTCATATACCACAAAGGTTCTATACCATTTTTTTAGGGAATTATACACTCCTCTTCCCTAAGGTTTGGTGTAATTATGCGTAGACTTCCAGTTGTTCGGGAAATTACATCTAAAACCCTTGAGGTTTACCTTCATCTAATAAATAAGTCTCTCAATTAGTGAAAATTAACTGAATTTGTTGATACAACTAAATGAAAATTGACGTATGACTTATTGCAGGTCAAATTATTTTTTTTCAGACTAAACTACTCTTATGATGGTGAAGATATATTTCCTCACATGTATTGCCGCGTGAAGAAGTATGAGGGTCATTCGGTCATATTTGACCTGTAATAAGTCAATCGAGGGTGAATACAGATTTTTTTGTTAATATTAGCAAATTCGGTGAATTTTGATCAACGAAAGGATTTATTTGTTAGATAGAAGCAAACAAATATAATTATTAAAACTATGGGGTCTACGTATATTACCACCAAATCTTACCCCTTTTTTAATATTTACTTATTGTAGTGCTTCATAGTGGTGCTTGGCTCAATTAGCATGCGACCAGTTTTCTCAATTTTTAGAAGTATAACTCTTTTCCTTACTATGTCAGAGTTATCTTGAGATAATTATAGAAAGGTTACCTGCGGTAGAAAGGAGTTCAAGCGGGATCCATTCTCAGCAAGCTGCAAGATTGCAAGAACTTGTTGAATATATACAATCTCAGGTGTGCTCAACTTTTTTCATCCTTAGATAATATAAATATATATTTGTTTGGCATTTACACTTGTTTTATACTATAATTTTTCTTAATTCAAATTATTAATATTTAATTAGATTTTAAGAAATAAAGGAACAAAAGTAAAAGATTTAATATATATTTATTTTGCTGGAGAATGATGATTAGAAGAGATACAGAAATAGAATAGTTATTAATCCATGTGATGATTAAATGATTATTAAAACATTATGGTTCATACTCTTATGATAGTGTATACAGATGTGCTTATATATAGACATATAGATAAAATATTTAGGTTTAGATTAAATATAATCAAGATTTGTACTTAGAAAATTAATTTGCATGAATTCAATAATTTTAAAATCTAATTGAAACAATTCAATCAACTTTTTTAATAACCTTATTACAATCTTGCCCAAGTTCAATTGATATATTTATTAATTCAAAACATTATCAAAATTAAGTGTTAGATAATACTAATATTAATTTACATAAAAGCCATTAAACAGAAGTAACATAATTATAATGATAATTTTGTTAAATCAAAAAATGAGAGAAACCTCTTAGCCCATTCAAACTATTGTAATAGGTAGATAGAGACACAATAGATATATTATATACATACATACTATGGTTGTGGATAGACATAATCTGAACTCCGGCATCGTCAACCACAAAATATTATGCCCTGAGTAAGATGTCAGTGCGGTGCAGCAATGCTCTTGTTTTCTTTTTACCTAGCGATTGAACTGATAATCCTCGGCTTGCTGCCTGCTTGTTATCATCACAAAGGGGATAGTGTTAGTTCATTTCTATTACAGAGAAGAGGATCTGGGCATTATAAATTATTGCTAGGATCATTTCTATGTGAAGAATGATAGCTTCACCGGTCCTAGGCTTGAAGGTGCTTCTCATTTGGAACTATGGTTAGTGTAAGTCACTTCTAGCAGAAAAAGCCTTTCATAGATGAAGAAAGATAACAAAGTTGAAAGTTCAGCTCCAACTGTCAATGACATATTTGCTCCATGTTTATATTGATCCAAAGCATCTGCAACTTGAAACATGAACTTCAATTTTGCTGAGGACCATGTATTTGTTTTCATAATGGTGTTTATGAACGTGAAGAGTGTTCTATGTGTAAATTAGGATCATATGCAATTATGTGAAAAATTCAAGGTGGTAAGGACAGTAAGACAACAAAACATAGGACATTTTGTAACTCATTTCAGGTGTGATATTATGGTGCTGAACAGGGTAGCAGTTCAGCTTCAGAGTCATCACCAAGTCGAGAAGCTTCTCCATTGGAAGGTGTAATTGAAGATATGCAATCAAGGATTAAACGTCTTGAAAGATGGCACGCAATTAATACTGTATTCCCTTAACTCTTCTTTAAATGCTCCTATCTTTTCATGTGGGAGTTGCAGCATCCTTTTTTGTTCTTGCTTTTGCTTTAGAAAGAAGAGTATCAATCTTGTCGAAAGGAATTCAACTTGAACTTGCTGGTGTAGGTGCTTTGGACATTTTTAATGTCTGCATTTGTTGGGTACTCACTCTACCAGAGGAAGCGCCAGTAAGTTGTGTGCATTGAAGTTTATAGATTCGAAGTCTGGAATCCACATACGGAAAAGACATCGAAGGCTATAGGACAATAGTCAAAACACATGTTCTGTTCACTCACAGCGACCATTCAACTACGAGTTCTCAATTCTCTCTGACAACCAAAAAGTTTACCATATATACTTCTAACCCTCAAAGCTTCTTTCAAGAAGGAATTGAATCTGGCATAGACGAGCTTTGTTGCCTGCATTGTTTTATAATAGTGCTCATGTAGATTAGAGTTTATACAGACTGATATCACCTTTTCTGGCCATGTATTATTTACTGTCACATTTTGGCCATATTGATTTAACTGGAGATCCACGTTAAACAATGCCTTCAATTGTGAATGATGACCAACTGAAATCTTCTCTGGGTGCAACAATCATGCTTTAATTTCTTCTCGCCTTATAAGCCACCTCTTGCTTAATTAAGAGCAAAAATGCATATAAAGCAGCCATTAAGAAGAAACAGCAACAAAAATATGTATGTGAAGCATTCAAGAGTACAAAATTCTAAAGTTTCACGATCGCAGCATACCCAGAACAGCAATTAGGTATTTCCAATCTTGCAAAAAAATATATATTTGGCCGTTCAGTCATATGTTGTGATTCCTAATACAATGCACGGCATGCACAACTCCCAAATGAGAGACGATTCATGTTCAGTCACTCTGTAACTTGCATCATTTGTTTGCTGTGTGGTTTTAATACATCATTAGTTGATAGTACTGAGCCGCAGAAGAAATGGGTTCAATAGCACTTGCAATCATTTCTATCAAATACAAGAATGGCCATGAGGATCTGAATTAGAATCTGTAAACATGGAGTATTATTGTATACATTTTGAATTTGTAAGTACTGTTGACACTTTCGATGATAAGACCTTTAAATAGTAGTTTAGTAATAAGAGATCTCCAGTAACTTGCAAGACAGGCTACACAAATCCATTGCAATATCTATGGTTTCTTGCTTGTCACATAATATACAGCTACAGCCAGTAAAATGATGAGTAGAATGATCCACACGCTCATTCCTGCAAATCATATGACACGATGAGCAAAAGGAAAACAGCTTCTTGATATACACAAAAGGGTACTTTGTGAAAGTATCCATGCTTACATCCTCTAATTACTGAACTTGTTAAAATTTCATTCTAACTTAATCAAAACTAGTTCAAAATCTGGGCAATTGTAAATTCCAGACTCAGCCTCCTTTTAGAGCAACTATTTAGCAGCACTAGAGTGGATGCTAAAACAAATTTGAGAAACGTGGCAGGTGCATTGTGCTTTATCTAAAGAAATTGCCAGGTTTATAAAATGTCGAACCCCAAGGAGAAAATATACGAAAATCTTTACGCAACTGCAAGCAAGAATTTGCTAGAAGTACGCTTTAATAAATTTAGCTTTTCACTGTTGTACACTTGCAGGGGCAATTGAGAAATTCACACAGAAAAAATCCCCCGCTTCCTAACCAACAAAAGCAGCCTCTTAACTAAATGTCAGCCTGCATTAGTTGTGAAGAGATCTTTTCCTTCTTAACTTGCAACTATCTGAATATCATGTACAAATTTGTGTAACTTGTTCATTGCTGTTAGGTGATGCCATGGATTAAATGGTAGGAAGGAAATTTAACAATTTGACTGTCACAGGTAGACTGTAAGTCATGAGGCATACATAGCGAAATACTCGTGCTGGTTGCCTGAGGTGCATTCAGCTGTTCGCTAACAAACACAAGGCAATTGCTAATCTTATTTTTGCATGTATGAAAGACAAGAGAGTCCATACCATCTTTCTTCTTATCCTTGATCAAAGTCACTCTTGCACTTGAGTCTAGGGATGCAGACACCAGAGCCCTGTTGAAACCACATATTTGGGCGTCACTTATACTTAGGCATGCAAGATTACTTGAACGGTGTGAAGAAATGTACAAGAATTCACAACCTTGAATCTCGTGAAAATGCTAAAGCTGTTACAAGGCCAAGATGTGCTTTTCTGACAACAGTCTGCAACCGCATACTGGCAGAACTAATAATAAAAATGTCCCCTTGAATTGTTCCTCTGCAACATCAGTTGTAGATGGTAAAGTTAATTGAAGGAGTTAGAAGTATGCTGAAGATATCATCATATGAGTTTTTGTCATGAGCGTGGCTGAGAGCCTAGGTGAGAAATGAGGAACATAGCCACATCAGGTGCTCAAACTTGCTCAGGCAGTCAGAGCTCAAAAATAGTTGGCAATCCCAAATAGTTGGCCTCGAAAGGATAAAGAAAGGAAAAAGTTAATATCATATTCTTACATTGCAAGGAGTTTTCCATCAGGTGACACATTAAAAGCAGAAACTGGATCCCGGACAACGTGTGTTGAACTTATCCTTTTCCATGAAGTAGTGTTCCACTTCAAGATACTACCACCTTTATCTATGGATGTAGCACAGAAATGGTAAGCACTATTTGAGAATTATTTACTTTGTATAGAAAATTATGTTGCTAGAACATACTAACCTCGCATTGCTGTTATATACAGAACCTGATCTGTGTCAGTAGTCCGTGAGAATCGACAAAAGCCAAAAATCTCATCCTGCAGCAGGTAAAAGAAATTAAAGGACAGAAAAAATTGGGGTGGTATAACAGGTTATCACCCATTACAAACAAACACATCATTTTCAATTTTCAGCTGATTCACTAAGTTTATTACCCAAAATGTATTATGGAAAGTTACAGAACAGAAAAAAGTCAGAAGTTCTCTATGAACCATATTGTGAAACCTACATGCCCACTCAACTAGAAGCAATCAGAAATCAGAAAAGCAATTGTTCGTAAACCAGTTCACCAATCAGAACCCAACAAGAGCAGATGCTTTTATGATACTACCAACAGAAAGTATTTTACAAGGCCCAAGATCTTAAGAAAAAATTACATTTTCCTTTGGTAGAGAAGCTACAGATGTTGATGTTGCAACATTCCAAATTCTTCCTGGACCACTTCCAACAGAGACAAGAAACTTCGCATCAGGGCTGCATGAGACAACCAAAGGCAATTGAATGAGCACTTTAGTTTTTGTATAAAAGGTTGCTTCCTAGCTTTGAACAGCAATCAGTGCGTTAAATGATGCAGCAATCTTACAGAGAACCTGAAATCTAAATCCTTCACAGAATTATGAGCTTTGGCCTCACTGAGAGTACTTTCCATTGCTGGCCACTTAAAAACCCTTAACTTGCCATCCTGTACTGCACCAATGTAGGATAATTAAAACAACACCACCAACAACACAATAACGACATATGCAAGTACGAAGTTCTGCTTGTATAAAGAGGAGGCTTTTAATTCCTTTTTCCAAATTCCCTGAACAGGTAAACATAAAGGAAGCTAAATCCTATTTCGTCCAGTGTATAAATGACTCCTAGAAAAATATCCTGTATATTTCGTAGGGGAGGAACAAAACTCAGAATCTCATGAGAATAAGAGAAACCTGCAAAAGAATCCATTATGTACAAGCTAATTTTGATTCTTTACAAAGATGTGCCAGCAAGGAATTCCTGACCATAATTAAGAAATGGCCGCACCCTTATAGAAGAATGAACTTTCAGTCCTTCATAAGATGTGCTACCATGCACCAGAATATAATCTGACAACTCGCCCAAGAAATGCTTCCAGAGGTGTAAAGATACATAAGTGCAAAATGGATTTACACTTAAAGATCATAAAGCACATGCACACATCATATGGTAAAAACTATCTGATTTCACCAGTTACTTTAAAGTTCCAAACATATTCTTGCTCTGGCAAAGGTAAGACAGCCTCCCACTCTCACTGAACACATGCCCCAGGAAACCAAAATAATCACTAGAATTTTACTTTCAAAGTATCTTAAACTTCCAGTAGATCCATACAGTAGTGACATAAAATTTCAATTGCAGTAATGATCCATCATAATGCAGGTGAAACCCAGTTGTAAACATAGCCTGAGCTGAGTAACGATCATGCAACCTATTCTACATATTTCTTTTACCTCACCACCCACAGCAAGCAAACTTCCGTCATCATTGAAGGTCATAGCCAATTGTTGTCCAACATCTTCCAATTGCTCAAGGACTTTCTCAGATCGTTTCAAACTCAAAGTATGCTTATCTGTGCTTGTGTCTGACTCCCATTCAAACCATCTATAAGGTAAACCCATGAATGTAAGATTATAACAAAAGAGTCAGCGTTAACTCAGGTGAACGAAAGTAAATGCAACAGAATTCTCATGCCAACGGTCAACCAAAAGATTTAGTATTATTTTTACAGATTAGCAGTTACAAAGCAAAGTAAATATTTTCAGATGATAAGCAATAAAAAGCCTTTCGACTAGACTTTTGGCTGCACAGAGTTATTAACTATTTTAGCACTTACTGCAAGAACAGGCAGCTGGACACAGGTCCAATAATAAGAAAACGTGTGTTTTGTGCCATCAATAGAATTTCTAAGCATCCTTAACTCATGGCCCATTCCGACAATCAGGCATAGAAAGGAATCGAAAAGGTTACAAAAAGAAAACACTTACTAAAACAATAAAACAATCTGTAAAGACAAAATTTTCACCATCATGAAGTTAGAATAAAAATACTAAAAACTACTCCACTTACAACTTCGAACTTTTCCTATTTGATCCTCTAGGTCCAATAAAGATAAAATCCTATGCTGAGATATCAGTATCACATTAGTTAGCATGATTGGGGTTGAATACCTGCAGCTTTTGGGAAATGAACAAATAACACCTTCTCCTCCAGGATGCACGGCAATTCTGTATGGCAGATCGCTAGCGGTTCCATGTTTTGCCACCTTATACAATGAAAAAGGATGACTTTGTAGTTAGCTGAAAAAGAAAAAGCAAGAAAGAAAATACGGGCATGCACACACACATACAACATTTCTAGCAAATAACTAAAAGAACTTGTTAGATCTTTCACCTGCATTTTACCATCACAAGATTTAGACGCAAGTGTAAAGCAATGTGCTTCATCCCAAATTATATGTATTCTTATCTCGAAAACAGAACAATAATAATTGATGATTTCAACAACAATAGCTATAAATCTTCCTTTACTTTTTATAAGATTTATATAAAACAACTTACCACCAAAATATCGCCTAAGGTTCTTTGTACTAAAAATCTAGAATGAAAATGTTAGAGCAACTCATAAAGCAGTAGCTTCAGCCTTCATTTCATTTGATCAGAACAAAAGCCCACACTTGACACAAAGATAGCTATACATTTTCCCCAAATTACGAATCAACCTCAAAGCTACGATAACAAAAAATTAAAACAATAAACATTACATGAAGCGGTTTTCATATATATATATAAAAGGATTGATACACACGCACACGTATATGTGCGTGTAAATCATTGACAGTAAAGCTCACAGGCTGATCAGATAAGGAATTGGATTCAAAATCAAAGGCTGAGAGGAGGATGGCGTTCGGTATTCCGCTGTGGCCTTCTCCGCCACCTCCGGCTAGGACGACGTGGCGGTTCACAGTGTCGGAAGCGGGAGTTTCCGATTCGGCAGCGCTATCTTCCTTCACGGCGGCAGCGGGTGGAACCCACGCTGCGCCGTAGAGTGGGACGCCGTACTTCTGGCAGCTCGATTCGTCTTCGCTTTTGTTGCCCTTCCCCATCTCGCTCTCCACACTCGAGCGTCGTTTTGTCTTGTGATCTGAGTGCACTGACAACGCAGACTGCTAATTTACATCCCCACCCTGTTGAGAGATGCGGGTCGGGGAACACCCGGGTTAGACAATCTCCCGAATCCGGATCCTCCGGGCAATTTGGTAATTCCAGGATGGTGAAATTGCATTTTCATGGTTTTAATTTTTATTTTAAAGCGTTGGCTGACGTCTGGTTTTTAATTCATTTCATTTTAACGAGAAAAAAATAAATGAGTATTTATATTATTTTTTGTTATATTAATATATAATTTAAATTTATGAAATATTCCATTTATAGAGATATTGATATAAGTACATAATTAATATTTAAAAATAAAAATGATATTAATAATTTTTTAAAAAATTAGTAATAAAAATAATAATAACAACAACGACGATACATATAATGTGTAAAAAGTATAAAATAACGAATTAAATCTAATAATGCTTATATACATAATCTAAATAACGTATAGATATATTTGTGATTTAAGTTACATATAAGGAAAATTACATCATTTTTCCTTGAAGTTTGATGTTATTACATATAAATCTATTGTGGGTTGACAAATTGTATTTGGGTATTCATTATGCTCGTTTTTTGGTTTTTATTATGCTCGTTTTTCTCTAACAAATAAATTACTATATCAGTCAAAATTTATTGAATTTTGTGAAATTGGCAAAAATAGAAAAGAATAAAAATTCATAGTTAACATCGGTTTATTTATTACTAACTTATTACGGGTCAAACAATTTTTTTTATTAAACTACCCTTATACATTTTAGTACATATGAGGAAGTACATCTTTACTTTTATAAGAGTAGCCAAAAGTAGGTTAATCGGACAAAAATATAAATTCTTATTTAATTTTTGTGTGTATTGGCAATTTTTCATAAATTTTGATCTATTTATCGAATAAAAACAAATATCAATAATACTATATATAATTTTTTAAATGATAAAAGGTAAACGTCTAAATTATACAAAACTTAATAGAAGGAAGGTATAATTATCCCTATATATAAAATCCTCAATTCAATATGACTTGTTCGAGCTAAACAAGTCAAATTCGATTTCGATCTAGTATGTTATTTATTTTATTAAATTGCATTATAATTATAATTTTAGACTCATCTCATTTTATATTCAAATTTAATTTAAATTAATTATTTTTTAATTTAAATTGTGAGAACGCCAAAAGTCAAGTAAATTGAGTTAGAGGTGTTGTACGACTAAAAGATACTTTTTATGTTGAGCTATCATGATAAAGTATTTATTAGACGAATTTGGGTATTTGAAGCAACGTGTATTATAATTTTTCAAAATATTCAATTGCACAATATTTTGGCTTGCCGTCAATGAAAATATAAGACAATATGATTATATTTGGATCCACAAATTTGCATCTAGTGATGAAATTACCAAATAAATTTTGAAATTATTAAAAAGTCGAGTGAATTTGAAATCTATAGAAAAACAATTCAAAATGAATATTAATAAACTTGAATATCCTAGGTTCTCGCTCCATCGTCTCTATTGTAAATAAAGAGGGTGTTTGACTTCATATTTATAAACATTTCAAAATATTTTATAAAATATTTGAAAACTTATAAATTTTATAAGACAATTTAGTCACTTTTTTTTCACTAACGAGGGATCAACTAAGTCCTCTCGGGAACTTTTTTAAAGAGGAACCTTATGTAAATATCATGGAAGAAGGTTTGATCTTGATCCTATTCCATTCAAAAAATGGAAAGTTCGACATAATTGGGATTTTTTTGAAAATTGGATGCAGTTACTAATTCATGATCTGGCATGTATAGAATGAAAACTTCATTCTCAATTCTACGAGTAGCAATCAGGATGCCCTTGCTAATCCACGGATCGTTAGTTGGGACGATCTGAAATTTTCAAAATAAGATGTTTAATATCTTATAAGTTCTTTAAGCTCAATTCATCTTTTTTTATAAAATCATTTAAAATCTTTAGTTATAATATCCCATAGACAAAAACACCCTCATGCATTTGTTAGTCTCTATTTCACTCTCATATAATTAATATTTTTCCACTCAATGCAAAAATATTTGTTTTTTTTATTGATATGATTTTGAATTTAATAGATTGATAAACTCTAACATATCACTTATCCAAATACTCTAAATAATTATTTCAAAATAAGATTGAATACTTCTAAAAAATTTAAAATATTTTATTATAAAATATAAAAATTTATAAAATGTTTCAAATAAATTTAACTGTACTGCTCGAACCCTTCTTTTAAATTTGACGGGAGAAAAAGGAGAACAAATAAAGAATATGGAAGGAGCCACGGAAACAAATTGTAAAACAAGCTGAAGAGGAAAACGGCAAAACTCGTGGTCGGCAGGATTCGAACCTGCGCGGGCAGAGCCCACATGATTTCTAGTCATGCCCGATAACCACTCCGGCACGACCACCTTGTTGTTCATCATCTATGCAATATTCTTGAGAATCCATAGGAAGAAGTTCCGCTACTCACCTCACACAACAAACAATCGAACAAAGGAAGAGAAGAGCTAAAAAACTTTAGAGGCGAAACCCATTCCCTAAATGTCCTACACAGTCGTCTTAAGCAAATGAACTTGTGGATAAGTAAGCCTTTAGACCAAGTTTCTACCAAGACCCCCGGCTCACGTGATAATCAGAACAAAGAGAGTGGACTTAACTTGAAGAAGAAAAGAAGAACTATTAGTATAGGGGCAGAGAAGAAGGAGCCTGATCACACGTAAGAAAATATGCCTTGGGAAAGAACCTTTTCAAACCATATAGAGGAGTGGTTTTTCCTTCAATAACTGACACTAGGTTTGATGATAGACCTTGTGACAATCAATCTTCAAAAGACATCGTACCAGCAGACTAAGCTAGATCCCTTTTGCTTAAGTTGCTTTTCTTCCTCCATAGAATTTATAGCTTCGCTTGGATTATTGATAGGCTATGTGGGGGCACCTCTAACAAATAGACATGAAGAGCCTTTGAGCATTCTAGCACCGAAATAAGAGGTCTTTGAGGGAGGGTCTCCCTACCAATTCTGATTCTCCTCCGAGGGGGTTTGGGAATGGATTTGTGCGAGATGATAATGATGGAGTTTATGACCCTCATCCACTTTGAGCTCAATAAACTACAGCTGGGATAGAGGAGCTTTAATCGATGGATCTTTCGCTTCCAAAAATCTTCGTCTTTGCCTATAATACAACTTGGAGCAAGTTTTGGAACTTGTCTCTCGCCTTTGGCTCGAGCTACTTTTGCTTTCGAGGACAAATATCTTGTAAATTTATCTTCCAAAAAGCAAGTTATATGCAGTTCAACTTTCTCTCTCATTACATATCAACAATTCATAAAAATAACTTAAATTTATTTTAAACTTGAGAATTTCTCAAGTGTTGTAGGTTGGCTATGAATTTCTCCCAAATGGAACACATTCAGTGGAGATTGGGTGGGGCCTATAGCTCATAGGATTAGAGCACGTGGCTATGAACCCTGAAGGAAGAAATTGTTTTGTTTGATTGGCGGACCATCAAGAAGAAGAATTCTGTTGGCGTCGGTGCCCGCTATGGCAAACTCGAAGTTCAATAGGTCACACAGGATTTCAACTAGGCACTTACACATGCGATTAACACATATGTACCCTGGCCTATATCTTCACAAGTTGTGGAATGAAGAAGTTTCGAGTCGATTCAAAAAGATCGACCGATATTATATATAACTTAAAGGGCAAGGATCACATTTTTAGTGCGAAGTAAGAAATCACTTGGACTAAGCTGGGATTTGGTATTTCAATAGCGTCATCAGTTGGTATAATAGCATACCTTCAATTTCGAGATCCAGAGCATCCACTTTCAATTCGGAGAACCATTTCGTGAGGGGAACCATCTATTATTGGTTTGTCAACCACAACCAATATAAGGAAGGCAAATCCAAGAATTGATCCCAACAAGAAAAAAAAAAGGAACCATTCCAATCTATTCGTCTATTCTTTCTTCTTCTACAACAATAGTAGCTACAGAAGGAGATTTAGATAACCAACTTTGCGCTTGCTCCGAATGGCTGCAATTTCCCTCTCATGAGTAGTTGTGACATTATGCGAATTAAAAAGAGGTATTGGGATAAAGATAGAGTTGAGCGTTTGCGTAATTTAAAGATTATTACTATTATTATTATATTCTCATATTTTATATTTGTGTAAGATAAAATAAAAATATATTAACATGTCATATCGGGTCTTTTATAAAACAAAATTGAAAAAAAAAACTGAATTGCTTCTTGAAATGAGTTTTGACATTATAGGTTTGTTTGGTTCAACAAGAGAAAAGAAAAGTGAAAAGAAAAGATTTTTTATTTTTTTTTAAAGTTGTTTGATTCATTGAAAATAAAATAAATTTCAAATATTTGTTTTATTTTATATCAGAAAAATAGATCAAGAAAGGAGGACTAATTTTATAAGATTTTACTGATTAGCAATTTCCTTTATTCTGTACTAGATAATAAATAAGATAATATCATGCTAAAATAATTTGAAGTTACTAAACATTCTAAAATAAAAATATTCATAAAAAGAGAGCAAGAATATTTTGATATGGTTATCTATTCTAAAAAATGATATTGGAGTGTTATTAGAGGGAAAAAGAAAAAGAATGAAGGAAAATTATATGTATGGGTAATAGTATAAATAAAAATAAAATATATACTTTTTATTTTTTTGACTTTATACCTTCATTTTTTCTTTCAATTTTAAATAAAATTAAACTTGAAAAAAGATTCATATACATTTAATTTTTACTTCCTCCCTAATTAATTATCAAATTATTTTTTATATATTTATATATTTTTTATATCAATTTTTACATCAATGAAACAAACTCTCAAGTTAAAATGAACTTAGGAAGGTTGCTTTGCTTGGCCCAATCCAAAATCTCAGAGCGAGCAGCGAGCGCTAAAACCCTTGTAAAACCCTAAGCCCTTACAATAGAAAGCCTAGAACCTTCTACTATCATCTTAGAACTCCCTCTTTCTATTCTATTTATCTCCCCTCACCACTTCCCAATACCTGTTGCATACATTTCCTCGTCGCTGCGGAATCCCGGTTCATTTTCAATCTCAGCAATGGCTAAACGCTTGATCCCAACGCTGAACAGAGTGCTTGTGGAGAAAATCGTCCCTCCTTCCAAAACCACAGCGGGTATTCTCCTTCCAGAAAAGTCATCCAAGGTATCGTTTTCTTTGCCCTTTTTTCCCTTTTTCTCTTTCTGGGATTTGATATTTTTGTGGTTTCTCTTTTAATATTATCGAATTTTGACGTGGGATTTGATGGGCTTTGTCTACAGTTGAACTCTGGGAAAGTGGTTGCTGTTGGACCTGGGCTGCGGGACAAAGCTGGGAATAACATCCCAGTTGCTGTTAAAGAAGGTGATACTGTTCTCTTGCCTGAATACGGCGGAACACAAGTCAAATTGGGTGAAAAAGAGTGAGTTTCTATGATCAAGATTTTATCTTTTTTTTTTTGTTTTTTAATTTATAATTTGGGTTTTAGTTTTCGTGGATTTGAATTTAACTTGTTTGTGGGTTGGGCTGCAGGTATCATTTGTATAGAGACGAAGATATCTTGGGGACTCTGCATGACTGATTAATGATTGTAATTCTGGGATTATCAATTGAGTTATTTAAGCTTCTTGTTTTTGAGTTTAAGTGCTCATGTTCTGGTTGTAACTGATTAAGGATGTTGCCTATTCTTGCCACTTTATGATTTTCGAATCTAATGAGAATTCAGAGATTTCAGATATCTGCTGCCTTTGGGTATGCTTGGTCCAAATTTCTTAATTGGTGATCTTTATTCCTAGTATGAAATAATTGCAAATGTCGGCTACAATAAACTTGAACTGCTGTCTTAGCATTATAGACTTGATAGCAACTGATAGAATTAGCATGTTTTAGTTTCATCTGGTTGAGTGTCGTCTTGCCAACATTGATTGGAGTTCTATACAATCATGGATAGAAAACATAAGCTCCGGAACTTGCCTCCTTGAATGTCAGAATTATGCTGTAGTTGCCACAAGTGATGTACGGAAGACGGGCAAGAGAAATTCAAATTCAATCATTCTTTTTTTAACGGCTCTTTTTCGTATGTTTTCAATTGATTATTCTGTAATAACTGAACACAAGATTCATGCATTTGGGCTCTTTTATCAAATCTTTCTTGGTCCTATTGCACCTATGTATGAATTTAGTTCATCTACCTTTCTAAATTTGGAGTTGGTTAATCGGGGGCATCAGGTCTGTTTGATGATGCAGTGGACACAAGGCTGTTCTGTTCTGTACCGTTCATGATCTGATGTTATCTTAGCAGAAAGATCTCTGGAGAAATTTTCCTCACCATGCTTAGAAGCACTACTTTTAGACTTTAGTAGCGGTGGATCACATTTGCTGTATGTGTCTGCGCTGCCGTTGTATTACTTAAGGTATAACGTCTCTTTCCTCCTTCGATTTTTCTTTTAGAATCCTGGAGATACGAGAGTGACGGAAATGAAAAATGTTCAGGTTGAGATGGAAGAAAGAAGTGGTGCAACTTGAAGGTGGCCAGGACTTTGGTTTCTCTGCTTGTTACAATGTAGTTTTGTTTAGGATTTTGGGTCGATTTCGATTGTCTTGAGGTAGATTCAAGATGTGCACACTCTGATGTGAGATCTCAGTTCTCATAGCTATCATAGGATGAAACTTGCATTCCGTTGTTATGTGAAAGTAACTGGTTTTTGGTAATTAGTATAGAAATTTGTAGAAACTAGATAAGCTTACAGTGTTGCAGGTTTCAAATAATAAACGTAACAATTTACATAATTTATGTTTTACGTTGTTATATATCTAAACAATTTTGTGTACCTTTTTATGAATATTGTAAAATTATACTCAGCCCATGTATGTATTGTAAAATAAAATATACAAGAGTATATGACTAATGGTTGATTATATTTATATTTACCTGAAAATATTATATTACACTTTTTCCAATTTTTTTTCTAAGATTATATTTACATCTCTTCTAACACTTGATTGCTTTCCGTTTGACATAAGCAAATAATATATATTAGCATTTTCATATATATTTTTGTACTGACATAATATAAATATGTAGAATGTAGCATCACCATAATTTTTTTTTTATAAGTACAAAATTATTATATAAAAATATTAATGTAAAAGGTAAAATTAAAAATTTATGTGATTTTATTTTGATAATTTTAGTATTTTTTTAAATTCTAATAAAAAAAATCAGTGTAAATGGTAAATTTTATGAAGGGATGTTATTATAATTTCAATTTTTATCAGAAAAAAAGTGTAATTTTATATTTTTAGAGTCTATGAGATAAATAACTTTATAAATTAATCTATAACCTTTCGTGAGTGATACCTATGTATGTTAAAAATTTTCTTATGTAATTGAGTATAAAATCTTTTAATTTGAAATAAATAAGATATAGTATTATTTTTGTACTTAACAAATTATATATATGATGACACCATGATTCAAATAGAAGCTCAAAATCACTCTTCCTCTCATATTGCTCTGCAAATGCCATCGTCGTCATCATCATCGTCAACCTTTCTCATCATTCTCTTTCCCCCTAGCCCCTACTGCTTCTCGTCTTGTACCTCACTCTCCCTATACCAAGCACGTGCGTTCCTTCCTCACGTCACGTGCTCCCTTCTGCTTCTCTGTACCCTGCTCACACATGTTTCTTCGCGTCAGGATTTTGATCACTTTCCTATTGGGTTATTAGTTATCATGTCTATGATGTGAAGATAAGCGCAATGCACGCCTACAATCGGTACTCGAGCACCGGACGCAGTAGCCCTTCGACGCCGCCGGCGTCGCCGACCTGCCGCTCCCCGCGGTACCGCAATCGGGCCTTCAAATCGGCTAGAGGCCCACCTAGAACACTCGCGCAGCGCTTCGACCGGGTCCTCTCCTTTTTCCTAAAACGACAGGGTATATTTCTGTTCGCTCCTTTGTTGTATATTGCCGGGATGCTCTTCTACATGGGAACCGTGTCGCTTGATGTCGTTCCGTTCGCTAGGAACAGGCTTGGCCCGGGGTCGGTTTACCGGAGCCCAGACTTTTACGCTAGGGTCCGACACGAAATGGACTCTGATAATTCCTATAGCAATGCGGTTAGTGATTTTATTTATTGGTTTTCTGTTTTCCCTTCTTCATTTATTTCTTTTTTGTTCTATTTTGTCTCATTTCTGGAAATTAAAATGCTGAAGTGCTTAGTTATTGCGATTCAGATTGAAAGCGACTTGGTAACCTTTTTTCGTGATTTTGATACTTCACTTTCTTTTATCTGAGTTATTCTTATTCCTGGTAATTTTCAGTTGGCGTACCTTTTTTGTCCCTCTGTAGCTGCTAATATTTTATACATTCTGATGTGAACTTAGTGACCTCTCAGGGAAAGGAAAACATTATTTTGAGCATTTATAATCGGAAGGATGTGGTATGTTTTTACATCTCTGTCACTCGAGGGCAGTAGCCCTCTGCTTGCTGTAAATCGTTGAATTTGATTTGATAACTTCAGTTGGTCTATTTCATGTGGCAGTATCTTGCATTGATGTGTGTTTGAAATTGCATAGTTAGTTTCTTTCTAGTCGTATTAAGATTAGAGAAAACTTGTTTTTTTGAATGGCACATGGTAAAAAGTGTGCCATCAAGTGGGCATTGTTAGGATCTTGCTAGATTGAATTGAAAGAATGGAATGGGTCTAGTGAGGTAGTATATCTAGGAATTAAGAGGAAACACTAAGTTTATGCATCCAAAATTTTGAGGATTAGTCCTCGGTTGTCCCATCCACTTCTAAAGTGGTTTGAATCTTGATGTGGAATAAAATGAGGATCAGAGGTTCTATTCGAGTACTTGGTGGCTTTGCATGGAAATAATGGTGTTTGATGGCATTAAAAATCATGATAATTTGGATTTCGAGCATCAATGTACTTCTATTACAAAGATGTTTATCTGATGGGAAATGCATATTTCTTCTTGATTTCTTTGCAACTTGAGGATCCTATTCATGTGTTGTTTCCTATTTTCATGACAGTGGATGAGTGTGAGTGTAAAGATTGGCGAGCTGTCTTTTGACATCTATCAAAACCATTAGATTATTATGAGTCTTAAATATGATCGTTGGAAAAATTGATCAACAGCATAATGAGGTGGAGCTGCTTGGCTCAACTATGAGAATCCAAGTCTTGAGATGCTAAAACAACTCCCACAAATCCATCAAGAAGCATATTTTTGGACAGGTTCTACATTCAAATAATCAGGATTTCTAACTCCCACATTTGGTATCATTGACTGCAGTAGTCTAAATATTTTTATCTGGTTATGGAATAGTCTGGTGAAGTAACAACATAAGGATATTATGTGTCGCATTTTCCTTATGTTCCTTCTCTCCCAATTGAATGCTTTTGTTTCCTCTTGCTATGTCAACAAATAATGTCTTATTTTTCCAAGATTGGCTACCTTCTTGCCTAAAGTATCATCACTTAGAGCACTCATTTGACTAGTACTCTGCCAATTCTAATTAAAACTCTGTACCAACTCAAAGGGCACATGCAAATTGGTCCGAAGGGTTTACTTTCAGTTTCTATCGGATAATTCTTGATTTCTGTGATATGCCACACAATACTACAATGTTTGGAGAAAAACATAAATTGACAATTAAGATACTAACTCTAATATCCTTTGAGATGGAGGGCGCACAAAATGGTGCTTGTCAGGACTTTTTTGAGTGACACAATTTCCTGAGACTTTTATGCTACATGTGAAAATTTTCATACTTTATGGCATCATATTTTTGCTTCTAGTTTCTATATGAAACTATGTTGAAACTTATGTGTGATTTTCATCCTATATTTGTGGTAATGGCGGGACCTACAGCAAAGCAGAAATACAACTGAGTGGGGGTTGCCTTTAGTGGTTTGTAGGGGTGGCAAATGGGCAGGTTGGTCTGGATTTAGGTGGGGTCGAAATGGGTCAGGTGGGGTCTCATATGGGTTGGATCCAAAATGTGTCCAAATGAACGGGCTCAAAATGAGTTGGATCGGGTTAGTATAAACTATTTTATTAATTTGAATTATAAAGGCTTCAAAACTTTCACACAATGGAAAAAAGGATAATATCTGAACTACAAAAAGAGTAGCTACTACTTGTATATAATATGACAAAATTTGCACATGTCATTTCTGACTAATGACCAAGTACATTAAGATTCATTTGCTAAATCACAAAGTAAAAAATTCCATAATTATCTAACTAAATACTATATTTTTCAAAATAATTCATAAAATTTTTAATGCTCATTTTGAACGAACATCAATCAATGCAATCAAATTCTCTATATTTTTTGAATAACAATTTTCATCATTATCATCATCTTTGGAATCACAGGCTGTAGTTTAAACATATAAAGTATATGGCTAAATAATTTAAAATAATAAAAATAATAAATATATGTGTGCGTGCATGTGCCTCTCTGTGTGTGTGGAAAAAGAGAATTGTGAGTGCGTAAGAATAGAAGGAATAGGGATGTTGTGGGTTTCTTTTATTTTATTTTATGAATTGAACCCATTAAAAATCCATATTAGGCCTATCAACAACCCACATTAGGCCCGTCACAACCCATATCTGGCCCGCTGACAACCCCATATCCAACCATATAAATTATAAATTTATTTAACTTCCACCTGTAGAAACACATTTTAAAATATGACTGACCCAATCAAACCCAAAACTAGTTGAGTTGGGTTGCACCCATGAGTCTTAACCCACCTTGACACCCGTACTGGTATGTACTCGAAGAGGAAGATAGGTGGATAGGGGAGATGGGTAGAGCTACTGTATGTTTCAGACGAAACAAAAGAGATGCACGTCTTTCGTGTTAATGTAGGTAATATGGTATCTTAACTAGTAAAGACGTTAATATATGATTCTTGGTGAGCAGAGTAGCTGTATCTATCTTGTAATTTTTTTATTGTGTGAAAGTTTTTAATCTTTGATTTCTCATCTGCTAAATGCTCTTATCGAAGTCTTTAAGTCAGTGCAGATATCAACCATATGGGAAAACTCTTATGAAGGCGGTGTCTGGAGACCATGCACCAACCAGTCTTCTAAAGGTAGAAACTTTCTCACATTTAGAAGTCTAAGTGAGTCGTCTTCATTTCATCTATGGTCAGGCTCTTAATCTTTCATGCTATAAACAACCTAGCTAAGTGCTATTGCTGGAAGAGCTAACTAGCGGCATGATGCATGCAACTTAAAAACAATATTTACTGGTCATACAGGAGAAGATGTGACATTTTGTCCTTCTGAACTGTGCATGGATTTGAACTCTACATATTTATCTGATACACTGACTTAACTGCCGACATCTTAACTCATGTTCATTCAGTAAAGAGAATGAGAAGTTTCTGTTGCATGTCATAAATGCTTGTATATGCTCACTTTGACTGTTTGCCACTTCTAAAATAAACATATGCAACAATCACTGCCCCTGCAGTTTCTTTTCATCACATCATGTGAATATGTACTTTTTCATGAGCGGTTGATTGCTGTCCTGACTTCTCCTCTTACCTTAGGTTTGTTTAAGAATTTTGGTGTTTATGTATTGTTGGTAATCTAATGACTGGTTACTTTTATCACAACTGATGCTGGATGATTGGGAGGTAGAAAGCCAGTGTCTCTTATGCCTACTAATCGGTTGAATAATGCATCTAAAAATATGTAAATAGGGAATTCATATGCTGATTTTGGTTTCACCAAGAGGGAGGGAATGGATGAGAAATACTATAAAAACAACTTATAACCTATGGTGTTACTGCTAATTGTTATTTACCGTCAGGTTCATGACTATGCATGATAGTGCTAATGCATCACCTATTGGTTGTATCATCTCGTGCTATAGTCTATTTGCACCCTTCATGTCATGGTCCCTGGTTGTCCACAGTATAATGGAGTAATGTACTCCATTGTGCTTGACCCTGGAGTACCTTGATTCTTCGTAATGGCAGTAAGGATCCTTTAAGTGCTGTAAGGATCTTAATGTTTTCATGCATGCTTTTGTGATATTTACCTTTACAACCTTTTGTAGGCTTACCTGAATCAAATGGATATATTCTTGTTGAGGCCAATGGTGGTTTGAATCAGCAGAGAACGTCGGTACGCTCTATTTGTCTTCATGTTTATGTTGTGGTAAAACTTTGCTTATACTTAGGTACTTGTGGGCTTATGGCACACTCCATCACTGACATTGGTGATTCCAGATATGCAATGCTGTGGCTGTGGCTGGCTATCTCAATGCAACTCTTATAATTCCAACCTTCCGTTTTCACAGCATTTGGAAAGATCCAAGGTGGGTAATATTGTCATCAGCATGGCTCATTAGTTACTCGAGATATGCTTAATGTTTGTCTCTTGATGTAAAGATAAAAAATTGTGCTTGGTGAGGTAAGTTGCTAATGGAAAATGATGGCTATGCAGACTGTACGACACCTATATGCCAAATGTGCTTTCTTTTGAACTCTGATCTCTGCCTAACCATTGTTTTTAGTTTGATTAGTTTCATTACTCGATATTGGTAAAATGTAATCGATAACCTTTGAAGTTGCTTTGGTATGTCGTATCAGCCGTTGGATACTGGAACATTGCTTTTGGTATGAAGTCAATGCTTATAGCATTATCTAATACAAGATATCCATCTAATTTCAAAGATTAAAATGTCTGATTCTGTTTTTCTATGTGCAGCAAATTTGATGAGATATATGATGAAGAATTCTTTATAAAGACACTAGAAAATGATGTTCGTGTTGTAAGAACAGTTCCAGTTCACATAATGGAGCGATTTGACCATAACATGACCAATGTGTACAACTTCAAGATAAAAGCATGGTCATCTATCCAGTACTATAGTGCTACAGTTCTTCCAAAGCTACTTGAAGAGAAGTAAGTCTTTCGGTTTCTTGTACTCATTCCTGAACGTTTTTCTAACTTTATTCTTGATGATCCCGAAGTGCATTCTTTAATGAATTTATACAGTGCATTTGTGATTTATGAATGACATGATGAACTTCAGTCCTTATAATATAAATTTTGCTTATTTTTGTTATGTCCTCATCCATAGAAGTTGTAGAATTTGAGATATAAAAGCAATATTTATCCTGCACTTTGTGGTTTTTGAATATATGGTTGTAATGTTATACAAGCAAAAATGAATTGAAGAACACATTTTCTGTATCTGATTTATGTTTTAAGGGTGCATGGAACTCAGTTTGTACTCATCCTGCAAGTCATATGCAAGATTTATTTCTAAAGGAGAAATTTTGGAATTAAATCTATTCCCATTTTTGAAATTGCAAAATTTTCCCAATATGAAGCATAGTAAACATCTCATCGCAAACATTTTTGCCAACTGGCTATTTCTTTTCTTTTGTCTCTTTCTTTATTGTTGGACATTTCATTTTTCTTTATTGGTGCTCATTTGTGCAGTATGAATGACACCTGTGATATTTCAATATAGTGTGTGAGAATGATTTGCGATGATCCTTATTTGCAATGCCTTGAATTTGCCTAAGATAGTGCTGTAGACTTTTCTAGTTAGATATTTCTTACTTTCTTCTTCTGAATTAACTTTATTATTGATAATCGATGGATGTCGACATCGGTATCATGGTGTTCTTATTGCTACTATTCATATAATCTTTGCTACCTGAATAATTTACTTAATCTTCACCCTGTTCAATTTGTAACTTTGTAATTGCCTAACTCAGGATTATAAGGGTTTTTCCCTTTGCAAATCGGCTATCATTTGATGCTCCACCAGCAGTCCAACGACTTAGATGCTTGGCAAATTATCAAGCTCTAAGGTTTCCAAATCCCATACTGACTTTAGGTGAAACTTTGGTTGCAAGAATGAAAGAACACAGTGCAAATAATGGTGGCAAGTATATCTCTATCCATCTTCGCTTTGAGGAGGTTAGTTGGGATGGAATGGGATATTTACCTGAATAGTAAAAGAAGCAAGTATTGATCATCTTCTTCTGTAGGATATGGTTGCTTTCTCTTGTTGTGTATATGATGGTGGGGAGCAAGAAAAAATATACATGGATGCTGCT
>NC_026146.1:15156351-15193934 GCF_000512975.1 Sesamum indicum | reverse complement strand
CATGAGGGGAAAATTTACTAGACGTGGTAGAGTGATTCACCCGGGAGCCATCAGATTAAATGGGAAATGTCCTTTAACACCTTTAGAGGTACTATCTTGAGGGAAAACAATAATATTCATTTTTCTTGCTTTTGCTTTTATCTTTTTTCACATACTTTTTATTGTCTAAGTTTGTTGATGACTCATCATGCCCCTTCTATGTTCCCGGATTTGAGATTTTTGTTTAAATCCTTATTAGAAATCTTTGCTTTTGAGTTTATTATCTAGGGCATTTAGCTATGCAGGATTCATAAAACTACCAATTCTTGTTTGGAATGAGAACTCCACATTAAATGTTTGAAGAAACTTCCACTTGCCTGTAAAGAAATGTTATTGAGAATGGCATGTCAGGTTAGAAGAGATATTAAAAAAGAAGCTGATTCAAATGAGGCATAAGGAGATTGTGGCTCTTCGGTACTAGTATAGGGTTTAGTGTTTTACTTGTTTGTTTATTAGTATGAAATGTTCAAATTTCTGTATGTTTTACCTCTATGTTTAGTGATGCTTGTTTTTGTAATCTTTTGTTTTCTGATGCTTAGATGGAAATGGATGTGAAATGGTTATGTGAAGTATTTTGAAGGAAGAATCAGTAGGTTTGGTTGCAAGGAAATCTCCTTAAAAAAATGGGTTAATTTAGGTGATACAAATGTGAAGGCACAAATAGGGTTTGGAGAGGACACTTAAGCAGGCAAGGATATGGAAGGTGGCTTTAGGTGTATTTCGTCATTGCTCCATTCATATTTCTTGCTTAGAACGTATCTCGTGAAGATCTTTTGCATGAAATCATTTTTCCTATCTAGTTTTTGGTGTTTGTTTGATGGAAATATCTCTTGGCAAATTATGATGGTGGGTGCTTGAGGTCTTGAATATGGTTGTGGTGCACAGAAAATTCACGATGTTGTATAGGAATTGTGTTTTCAAAGACATCACTCATCTTTCCATATTGAACGGATAATTTCTGAATAAACATATTTCATGTGTATAAGATTCATTTTAGATGGCCAATACACTCTATTTTTTCTATTCACATGAGGGCTGTCTTTCAAAAAGCATGACCATGTTGGCAGTCTCATATGTGGGTTATATTGGTCTTAATTCATGATCTTGACATCTCATGATTAGTCTTCATCGTTTTGTGGACCTCATATCCATCAGAATGTTTCATCTGTTTGTCTCACTAATCTTGGTCCTCTTGAAATATGCTATACTTAAGCATCTCTGAGTAATGAGGTCATCCTTTGAACTATCTCTTAATTACCTTATATTTGAAGTCTTACTGATGTTTTATTGATCAGGTAGGTTTGATGCTCAGGGGGATGGGCTTTAACAGCAATACTTCTATCTATTTAGCATCTGGAAGGATCTACGACGCTGAGAGGCATATGGCTCCACTATTGGAGATGTTTCCATTACTACAAACAAAAGAGACACTGGCATCTGAGGAGGAACTAGCTCCATTTCAGGTATGAATTGGAAATTTATTTCATCCCTCTTTGGTCTACTCATCTCTCTTTGTATCTTCTTTCAATGTTCTTATGCTGTTATATGTTTTGACTTGAATTACTTTTTCCAAGAACTACTCATCCAGAATGGCTGCCATAGACTACACTGTTTGTCTCCACAGTGAAGTATTTGTGACAACTCAAGGTGGAAACTTTCCGCAGTTTCTTTTGGGACACAGAAGCTATTTGTACGGTGGACACCCCAGGACAATTAGGCCTGATAAGAGGAAGTTGGCATTTTTATTTGGCAGTCCAAGTATTGGGTAATGCATTTTCTTGGTAATTTACTAGTTTCCAAATACTACTGGAGTGATAGTGGAGATTGGGGTATTGGAAGCAAACTTATTTCATGATGCCCAATCAGTAGATTCTGTTGTTTCAAGTTTTGGTTGTAGACATATTCAGAAAGAAAGATACTTTTGTTTTTGTTGGTTCATTCATTTCCTGCAGTTCAATTTTTAAATAGCAAATTCAGGTTGTATCAGACTGAATTTTGTTTATGTGGGCGTCTATTACTCTGGATGGATAAAAGAGAACTATAATTTTAATTTCCCGAAACTGTGACCTTATTGTTGGTGTTTACCTGCCTGCTTGTATAATTTGGCATGACAAAGGAAAATATGGTTGTGGCTTCTTGTTAGGTTGCTTTATAAACTTTGCAACATTGCTGTTTCTCTGTGGACCCTTCCTGTGTTGTACAAATTAAGGAAAATGCTTTCTGTCTTATCATGGACAGGAAGAGTTGCTTCAACCAAATTTACCTGTGTCTGTTTAAAGGAGTATCTCATTTTGATTTATAACTTGTTCAATTTTTCTTCTCATGTCCAATTCATGTAAATTTTTTGGTTGGTTTTTCTCCCAGGTGGAAAAGCTTCAAGCATCAAATGCTGAATATGCGAGCATACAGTGAATTTAAAGGTGTTGAAGTCAGGAGATCTAATGACTCAATATATTCATTTCCTTGTCCAGATTGCATGTGCAAAGTGAACAAGATGGAGGATTTAAGATCATCATCAAAGTGATTGTTCATTGGACAGAACCAGAGAGGTTCTTCTGCACATTTCACTAGTGTGTACATGTGGCTGCTAACTAACTACAATCTTGATTGAAGATTCTTTAAATTTTTTCATCTCCTTTGGAGGGAGGGTAGACACTGCTTTTCTTTGGAACCGAGGAGAGAGATTTTTAGGAAGAATATAATTGTTTCCCGGGTATTGAACTGCATTTTTTTTGTGCATGACGATGCCCGAAGAGTTGGTATAGGTTACTAGATAGTTACCCAGATATTAGTCATACATCAATTCTTCGTTGTAGTTACTGTATCTAACAAATCCCGAGTCGACACGGGATGTTTGGACGTGTGATATGTCCATGTTTGTACTATACATTAGTGCTTTCAGCTGTACAAGAGGGTAGAGCTGGACAAACATTTATACCACAATTGAAAGTTCTTAGTTTGGGAAAGAACTAGAGTGGATATGCCCATTTTCGGTTTTTCTTTTCCCTTTTGTTTAGTCTGTAATCTCTTCTCAGTTCCAACTATAATTTTTCTATTGATGGGAAAATGTTTGATGTTTGAACAATATCATAACAGTTCTTCCAATTAGACTTTACTTTTCAGTCCAAAGTGGAAACAGAGAAGAAACAAGGGAGAGTCTTATGTTGTATGCCTGCCCCATTGAACTAATGACACTTTCCGCCCCTCTCTGTTCTTATCGTCTACTCTCCGATTGTAGACAAGTGTCAATTACGAAAAGAAAAAGATATGAATCTTGAAGATCAATAGATTAATATTTCTTACTCCTAGTAAGGATATAAGAAAAGGCCTCTGAAAGAAAATCAAACTAAATGATACGGTTAATTACTCCTAAAACTCCTTGAAAATGCGAAAGAATACTTTCTTTTTGAAAAAAATTTAAAATTATATCTATATATTTTTAAAAAAAAATTCATTCATATCTAACTCTTTTATTAGAATTTAAATAAAAAATGCCGATGTTATTTTAAGAATAAATTTAAAATTATATCTATATATTTTTAAAAAAAAATTCATTCATACCTAACTCTTTTATTAGAATTTAAATAAAAACTGCCGATGTTATTTACTATTCTTATGCATAATTTTATATTTATAAAGAGATAAATATAACGTATTTGTATATGTATAAAGTTGATAAACATCATTATATTTTATTTCTTTATAAGTATAGAATTATTATATGATAATGTAATGAGGTGTAAAATTAAAAAAATTGTAATTGTTTTGTTAATGCTAGTATTTTTTTACCCAAACTCCAACAAGGGGTTTAGGTGTAAACAATAAATTTTTAGAAGGCATGTAAATATAATTTTAAAATTTTTTGAGGAAAAAGTATCATTTCTTATTTTTAAAAGAATTCTAATTATGATTAACTCTAAATATTATTTTAACTTACGTAAAATTTATTTTTTTTGTGTTTTTTATTGTGATTTTATTAAATAAGTATTCATATTGGTAGGATCTGGAGCTCCCAGCTCTTTCATCTTGGAGTATTAATTCTACTATTCCACCAAATTTTCATTGTTTTTTTCCTATAATATAATTATTTATACAATTATAGTTGCCTGGCTAAGTGTCTTGAAATACTTAAAATTCTAAACTTGAAATGAAAGGATAAGATTAAGTTGACATAATGAGTCTTTGATACTCCTATGAACCAGTTAATGACATACCAAAATTTTTAATTAAAATTTTTTCCGATAAAGTTAATTTTCATTAAGTAAAAAAAAAGTATAATATTACAATATAAGTTGCTTAATTTAAGCAGTTTTCTCGACCAGGTCAAAGAATTCATCATAAACGGGCACAAATGCTAATAACAGTAGGTAATTCTACGCTAAGTATCTGCTGCATATCTCGAACTATCAGCGCACGCACAGTGCGTGTACCTCTACATAATACATCAAATCGCCTAATATTGTGCTCATGTCAAATATGATTCACATACGAGATTATTTTTTTTCCATTAAAGTTGATAATCATTGTTGTGATTATAAGTTAATGTATATTATGAATAAAAGATTAAAAATTCATCAGGGGCGGTTGGAGTTGGACTGCTACAAATTTCTTCGGCCTCATCACGTATTCATATTTCTTCAAGATTCTACTCTGAAAACAAAACCCTCAGAGAAGCAAAAATCTTTCAGCAATTATATCTAAAGAAGAAACGAAAATTTAGAGATGGGAATTGTCGGAAATCTCAATCCAAACCAGCTTCAGTTCTTCGAATCCGAGGGGTATTTGGTATTGGAGTCTTTCGCCAGCACAGATGAGATAAGAGCACTCCGGTTGAAAATGGAGCAATTACTTGATCAATTTGATTGTTCCAGCAGAGCCTCCATTTTCTCCACTAAAAACCAAGTACAGAATATCTCATGCTGCTGGAATTTCTCCCTTTTCTAGATTTGTTTGAATGTCTTGGTTGTGAAGTTAACTTCTTTTTGTGTTTGGTTATCTGGGACAGCAACATACCACTGATGATCACTTCTTCGAAAGTGCTGAGAAGATTTCATTCTTCTTTGAAGGTATGGAATTTTGATGGTATATTTCTGATGCTGTTGTTCTTTTGGAGTCAACATACCGTTACTACTTTTTTCTGGGTTGTGGTTTTAATCAACGAATATGCTTTTAAGAAGTAGCTAAGCTTTTGCTTTGAGGTCATTAAACCGGTAGGAAATAAGAGATAAGAGTTTTGTTTTTCTCGTCATCATTACATTTGAAATTTACATGAAGAAGTTTTGGAACATATTGTGAGGTGTAGACTGTGATTATTAACTTCTCATCCAATCCCATATCAGGTCATCTCAACGGAGGAAAAGTTAAATTGAAGTTAGAGATACAACCGATTATATTGTAGTATTGGGGGATAAAAAATCTGTTATTATTGGATATTATAAACTGTATATGTGAATCTGAAAGAGATACCAGCTAATACTATCAAATATTGATACTTTGATTTATGGTTGATACTGAGATAATGTCGAGTATGTGTTTGGATGTACGATAGAAGTGTCATAATGATAGTTGATGAAAAGGTTATAAATAAGAGAGAAAATGTAATTGTTGGAGTTGATGTTATATGCCATATGTCTTTTCTGCGAGTGGTAAAATGGGTTTGGGAAATTTAGCAAACAAACATTCTTTTCTAGGAGAATATTTCAAGAGATGTTTTATTTTTCTCTTTTTCCTAAAAACAACCACTCTTGCCTGACTTTTTTGCTGTTTAGTTTATATGATTAAAGTTCAATATATAGACTATAGTGTATTTTCCATATTGCTGGTCCACTGATGTGGTTTTCTTTCTGTTCCTTATCAGGCTGTGCGTTAGATCCACTTTCACTTATTGTCGGAGTATGGTCTTGTAATGCATTATATTTTATGATTTTATATGACAAGATTGGCTCCAGTAATCAAATTTAGGTGCTGTTTTATGTATTGGTTGGAAAATATTATTTTTTTAATGATTGTCTCTTCGTCAGTTCTAATTAGCATTTTACATGTTCTATATATCCTATTTTATTTATATAAATATAATTGTTTCTCAACTTTTTAGCTTAACTGTCATCATATTCTGCTGGTTCATGGAACAATGTGGTATTTATGGAGTTTCTTGCCCACTAAAATATGTGGCGTCATTTGCTGTTTTGACAGAAAAAGCATTTGATCATGATGGCAACTTGAAGCAACCAAAAGAACTCTCAATAAACAAAGTTGGGCATGGTATGCTTTTGACCTTGTGTTGATTGATTGTATTTTGGCTGCAAATTCTATTTTCCACCTCTCCTCTACAGTTTGAAGATTTTTCACTCTGCCCCTTAGTTGTACTCCATATGTTTTCATTCAAGTTTGACTTCAATAAACATCGCTATAGTTTGGCTGTGTTCTTAATATGTATTGAGCACCATATATTTTCTTGCAGCATTACATGAAAGAGACCCAGTATTTAGGAGTTTCTCGAGCTCAGAGAGAGTGTCAAGTTTATTATGTTCTCTGGGTTACAAAAAGCCGGTAGTGATTCAGTCGATGTACATTTTCAAGGTACTTTTTTAACAGAACCACGCTGATGAACAAACCAACAATACTGGTAGTATGCATAAAGTAGGGTCCCTGGCACATATAATTGAACCATGCGTTCTCATGACATACTTTCTAACGTTTAATCTCTGGATCTTCTTGTAGATACTTGAATTTAATGTTCATGAGTAAGGATTAAGACTCTAATTGACATTTTAATTTCCTTCATTTGTGTCAAACCTAGTGAATGTGTTCTAAATTGAGTGCCCTTCCGTCACATATGAGTTTTTATTGTAAGTGCACTGTATGAATTTCATTTCCAGCAACCTGGAATTGGCGGTGAGGTTGTTCCACATCAGGATAATTCATTTCTATACACAAATCCACCTACTTGCACTGGACTATGGCTTGCTTTAGAAGATGCAACCATTACAAACGGTTGCCTCTGGGCTATTCCTGGATCTCATAAAAGTATGTTTCTAAACATGTTTCACATATTGCCCCCCGTCCCTTCTTTCTTGTTATAAGAATCTTAAATGGGTGTTAATTTTCTTGTTTAACATTTAAGATGGCCTCGTGAGAAGATTCATCAGAGATGAAAAGGGGGTTCATTTTGATAAGCCATCTCCATCCTATGACCAGAAGGATTTTGTTCCGATCGAAGTAAAAGCTGGCTCCTTGGTGGTCATTCATGGGGATCTAATTCATCAGAGGTTTGCGCTGCTCTCCAACTATAAGTGCACAGTGAATTATGATAAATTTACGTGATTAATATAGTTTTTATGATGTCTTCTTCCTATATACCTGATATACAGTTTTGAGAACAAGTCCTCAACATCACGGCATGCGTACAGCCTGCATGTGGTAGATACGGATGGCTGTAGATGGGCTGAGGACAATTGGTAAGTAGCGGAAAAGCTTGTTCTTCCTTTTGCAGTTAAGGGATTGGCAAAAAAATTGTCCAAATTTTTGTTAATCAAAGTACTTTAAGGGGGATGACCCTAAGGCTTCAGTATGGAAAACTTATTTGCAAACAACTGCATGGACTAGAAGACAAACATATCTATTGGATCCCAAACCTTCTCCCATGTGGTATAAATTATCATTCACGCCCTGAACTTATCTTTTCCATATAGCAAAATGCTCAAAGAGCAAAGACATTTCTCTAAGAGCTTACTGCCAGCTAAGTCATTTCAGATGGCAATATATATCCAGCTTTTAACTAATCGTGATTGTTCTTCTTCATTGAGAGATGACCTGTTTTGTTGAAGTTGCTGCAACAACTCATAGCATGTTCGGCTGTTAACTTGATGCTTGGAGCTGTTGTTTACTGATGCCATTAGCGTATTATTAAATATATCTATGTCTATTGCTTTCAGGATCAGAAGAAACGTGGAGCCTGAGCCTCTCTATGCTTTATGAGGTTTCTAACCAATGTATTGGTCCAGTTCTCAACTTACTTTTTATCTGTGTACTAGAGAATATTTACTTTTAATGACTGAAAAATGGAGTTGATTTGCTCGTAATAATATTGTACTTTGTTTCTCTTTTTTCTGTATCTTTACTGTTTCCCCTTGTTCTGTTCCTCTCCCTGATATTATACTGTATGTTTACACCTTGTATTGCTGAATGAAATTCTGCACATGTTCAACTTGGCTGGATTCCTGTGGTTGGAATATGGATTGGTAGCTTATGTATTAACATGATTTGAAAGCCAAGCTTCGGATGTGCCTTCTCCGGGGTTTGATTATGTTTATGCAAAAACCTGCAGACATTCTCAAAATTCCAAAAATGATATAGAATTGAAGTCTACTGCTTACTGCTTGTTATCTTAATAGGCTAATTCTTGCATGTGCCACATGGTAAACTAAAGGCAATATCAAGAGAGAGAGAGAGAGTATGAAAAACCAAACAAAGAGGTGGGCTAGATATGGGGCAGTCCATTGACTTGTGCACTGTAAATACAGTGTCAAATTTTGTCTGGTTGGGACACGGCCAAGGAGGAGGCCTACCAACCTCTTACTGCCAGAGACTATTATGTACTCTACTCAGAATATTAATGTCTTTTTCTTACGTAGATTCTGTCTAGATTTTATGGTCGGTTCCATGCATGCCATGAGTGCCACCACACCGCCACTTCTCTCCTTATTTCAAATTTTACTCATTCATTTCGAAGTGGCATGCCAATTTGCGTTCAGGGATGAGTCTATGGGCGCACACATTTCTTCAACCATACTAATAATATATACTCAGAAAGATATAATTTATATAGTCCCAGACAATTGTATTTTTTTCTATGTGAGGATGAATTGCTTTTAGGATCATTGTCACTTATGCACCTCTACTCTAATGCTGAAAAACAGAGCAGGTCCACATCATTTTATTGGCTTAATGTTTTCCAAATAGTTTATACATTGAATATATTTGTCGGGTGTATTACCATTGTGACACGAAACAGGTTTCGAGGGAAAATGACGAAGAAAAAGACTAACTATGATTGTTAAAAGGGGTAATTACATCGATTCTCTCTTCAGATTTGATATAAATTATACGTATATTGTATATGATTTGAAAAATTATGTTAATACTCTGGTGTTTATTTTTATTTAATAAATAGATAATTTATCAAAAATCACCAAATTAACAGTTATTAGAAAAAAAAAATGAGTGAAAATTCATATTTAATCTCGATTAGCTTATTGCAGGCTGAACGAATCTTTTCTGATCAAATTATGATATACTTCCTCATATGTTCTAGCGTGTGAAGATCTATAAGGGTGGTTTGTTTATAAAAAATCTGTTTAACATGCAATAAATCAATAATAATTTAATCGAGATTAAATTTGGATGATTTTCATTCAAATTTTTTGTTATATCAATAAATTTGGTAAATTTTAATTAATAGAGGTATGTATTTTATAGACAAAAATAAACGTTAGCGATACCAGATGTAATTTCTCAAATCACATAAAATTACACTAAATATAAATTTTCATACCACATAGAATTTATATATAATTACATCCAACCTTACGGGAGGACTACATAATTTTCCCTTTGCTAAAATACACATTTTTATATGTTGATAAACCACAAACACATTACACAATACTTATATATTATATATTATATAAGCTAGATATTAGCCATTACACAAAAAGCATATGATACATAAACATGATCAATACAATGAAAACAGACTCACATAGTACATCTCCTAGATACCTACGAACCGACCCACATAATATTATGTGTTCCTCAACGTTTTGTAGGAAGGAACTCATAAAACTGATTAGGTGCCAATTTTGTTGCTACACTTGAAACCTCATCATCATTCTCTTCCTCAGAGGAACTCAAACCACTGCTCCTTACAGGAAACAGCTGAAGAGTTTGATTAATTTCCTTGATCTCACTCTCAACATCTCTCACATCCTTATTAACTGCAATAAAGGGTTTCTCATTTTCTTGGTCCGGAGCAGTAATTTTGAGTAGTGCAGAGTTGTTGGGAGCAGTCATGCAAGAAGATAAGTCCAATTGCCAGCAGCTGCGTTGAGTAGTCTTTGCTGTTATAATCTGCTGCAATTCCTTCTGATCCAATTGTGTCCACTCATCTTTTTGACGTTCTTCTACCACTACTGGTGCAGAATACTGAAAAAGAAAATTTTCTTACAAATCAATTAATATATAAGAAAGGTGAGTGTGATTTTCTTGCACTTTGTCCAAGAAATTCTAAACCTTTTCATGACAACAGCCCCAACAGAAAGTGTAGAGTGCAGCTTTTTAGCCTCATTCTTTTCCCATCATGCAAAGGCTTTCCCTCACTTTGCATTCAATTTTTGACCTCAAGCTATATAATTTTTTGTTGTGTCTTGTAAGTCATCAAAGTCAGGTTTTGAGTTTTGTGCAATGGTTTTCTTTTTCTTTTTTCTTTTTTGTTTGTTTTTGATGAACTTGTGCAATGGGATTGTCTAACTTGCAAAGGGTGGAGATTAAGGTACAGATTTTGATGTAAGAAAATATGTTTATGTACCTGCGAAGTTGTGGTGCAGTTTGAGGGTGCAGACAAGCTCTTAGGATGCTCAATTTCCAAATATTTCCTGCTCAATCCTGCAAGTCAAATCATGTTTTGCAAGATTTATTATGACTTTTGCATATATGAGAATGTGTCTTTAGTGAAAAGACACAAATTATACTATACTGCAAACATGTCCTTCCACTATCCATATTTTTTTTTGTCTCCATTTCTTTTTTGGAACATCTCAAAAAATAAATATTTCACTCTTTCTGGAATGATATATTTTGTTTTTTAAATACATCATTTTAACTAAATAATGATGTGACATTACTTTTATTTGTTGGAAAAATTTAATTTTTTTCAGCACTCAATTCCTTATTCCATATTGTGGTCTTATCACTAGAAGGTGATATGCTTATAAACAGATTGAAATTTTTATTCCAACTCTAATGCATATTCTATTCTTTTTTTTTTTTTTTGATAAATCAAAATTCCATCTATTCATAAACTGGCAGAAAAGAACAAAGTTATAGGGTCCATATCACAAAAGTCCAATCTTGTGTACAAAGTGGATGTTTAGAAATTTGTGATCTTTCTCTTTTGAACCCATGATATTCTCTAGCAAACTTTATAAGATATTCTAATCCAAATTATATTGTATTTTTTCAATCTTATTTAATATAATCTTTTTAATAAATTAACTTTTATATACATGAAGTGTATATATTAAATAAATAGAAAATACAACATGATTCAAAATAGAAAATTCAATCTACAAACAAAATACAATCTGAAATAGGAAATTATTTATACTTAGAGAAAAGAAAAGGAAACAAAAACTTCAACTTTGAATTTCCAAATAGAGAAACGAAAAAATTCTTATCCCGATTACATTGGATTATTGGTTATTTTTCTTAAAGTGTACGAGAAATCTATTATATTTGCTATGTAATTAATTTAGATAAGACCATGGACTTGACAACTATATACATGAAACCAGCAGAAGATAATGAAATAATTTTGAAAAATTTTCACCTGATTGTCTTCGTTCTTGCCGAGTGGTCTCAGCATTATAGCCCATCTTTTTTCCGGCAGACAACTCAAGCTGCCGACGCTTTTTCTGCCTCTCCCTCGCCTTGTGGTTCTGAAACCAGTAAAACACATTCTTCCCTTCAATCTTACCAAACCTTCTAAGTTTTGCAGCAATCTGCTGGATTTGTTCCGCAGACGGCGTTTTGGTTCCGCGTTGGTACATTTCTTCAAGGGCGTGCAGCTGCTCCGGTGTCGGATTCCATCTGGAGCTCACCAGTGGCGTTCTACTCATGATCTCTCTTTTAACTCCATAATCAGCACACGCACCGCCTGCAGAAAAGGTTGCAAATATTTACATATATGAACTGCATGTAGATGAATGAGTGTCTTATCTAAAAGTTTAAGTTATGGCTGCATATATATGTGTACTTAGGGGTTGGTTCCACGCAGAGAAGTTAGGGTTGTGAAAGCAACAACAAGGGGTTGTTGGTGTTGAAAATGCGCCAGTATTGGTGGTGTAGCTAGTGATTGGCCTTGGCATTAGAGGCCGGAGCTTCCGGCCTGCGGATAATGGATCTGTCGACATCGTCTTCCCATTTTGGCTGTTGTCATTACACTTCAATATCCACATAATTGAGTGGCAAATATGAAGTGAATGATGATTGATTTATTAGATTAGATAGCATATATGTAACATGAAAGAGAGTTATAAGGTAGAAAGTGCATGTTTGAATGCTTGGTGGGCTAAGTAAATATATGTGAAAGGGGATTCTGCATGCCTGATAGAGAGATAAAGACTTAACAGGGAACAAAAGGAGAGAATGCAAGGAGAAGGGTTTTTTTCTTGGTATTACAAAGAAGCAACGGAGCAAGGTCTACCCTGTCATATGTTTGTGTATATATATATATATATTCACATTCAAGAGAGAGAGAGAGAGAGAGAGAGAGAGAAGGACAAGAAATTAAGGGGCATGCAAAGAACTTGAAAAGAAATAGGAAAAAGGGGTGGTGTGAAATTCTGGGAGAGGGGTGGATGGTAAAAGCGACGTGACAATGATGAGATTATGAGTAAGCGTGTCATTGGGACTTCAATGTCTTGTTATCGCCTTTTACGCCTACGTTGTTCACATATCAGTCGGCAGTCGGCCCCCACCCCCCACCCCACCCCAAAACCCACAATAGCATAGTCTCGTGCCTTTCACATTTCTTCATCTTCGTGTTCCAATTCTCTCTCTCTCTCTCACACACACACAAGAACGCAAAGAATTTGCTTTTTTCTTGATTAATGCACAACTAAACTAAACCCCACGCCCCCACAATTTAGTTCTTCGCCTACCAAAAAAGTTCGTGATTTGAAGCCTCATAATGACCTTTACTTACTCTACACTTTGACTACTCTACCTAGCTACTAGTCTTTGTACATGAGTTCCCCCCAAATTACAAGGGATTATTATTGATGAATTATTACACACATTACATTTAATTTCATATATATTGTCCATTTATTATTTGTATGCACTCGTGCAACTAACCATATATTTATTAATTGCATGTTACTCATGTTTCTAACCACTAACCATACGGGGTAGGAGTACTATTATTCTTTTGCTTCAATGTTGTCATAACTCAATTTATGTTGTTTCTTGGAGTACTTGTCCACGAATTTAATTATTACACTGCATTTATACAAAGCTGAAATAATAATTGACTACACCTTCCCCTATACTTCTCAAACTTTTTCGTATTTCACTTGATTGAAAATCACACTCCATGAATTTTTAGTTATATTTATTTAATTAAATAAAGCCGTGTAGGAAAATAAAAATGAATAAATTATTAGAACATGAAATGAATTAACGTGCATGATTAATTAGTTAAAGAGACAAATATTTATTGAGTAGATAAGCTATTTTCAGTCGACCCGTATTTTATTAATTAACCAAAATTAGTTAGTCTTGGACGTTATAGTATAGATAATGCAATTTTCAATGAAGGACTAATCTTTTTAAGGAATTTATTAGCATATTAAAACTGTTTACAGCGTACACCTGCACGGAATAAATGCCCTTCCTCTATGTTGTTCCAGTTCATAAGGCGTTCACAACCGACTCAAACGATTCAAGGTAAAGAAGTTAATATAGAAAAACTATGATATAGTACTTGACAGTGACACAACTATATATATTCTCCAAAAATGAAAATTATGGTTGGCGAATTTACAGCCATTGATCTCTGTGCAGCTTACAAATGTATATAACACGAACTGATGATTCTTGATCATAAATAAAGAATAGTACTGTTCTTTTTTGTGTTCATATTCAATAACTTGATGCAAATATAAGTACTCCTTAACCAATTGAAGACGCGCTTCTTGTATTTACGTTGTAGAAATATTCTATATGGCATATCCTTTTCCTTGTCCTACCTGTGGAGGGACTCGGAGTTGAGATTCATGGATAGGTATTTTCGGCAAATTAATGAGGACAGATTAACTACTCCAAGAGTTTGTTGCAAGTGCCAACTCCAACAGCAGCGGCGAGATGCCAACCAGCATGTAGAAATGGGGTTTCAGGGAAAAGATCATCCGCAATGAAAAGGGCTCCGCCTACTACTGAAGACATCTTATGCACGTTGTGTGCCATCCTGAGATCGGGATCTTCAGACGCTCTCTTTGCAAATGCAACCTGAACGAATTATCAGAAATTGTTTGTGTCAAAGAACTTCTTCATTTAGACAAAAAGAAAGAAATTGCACTCCAGGATTTAGGATTCAGATATCATACAAAAAGAGCTCATATTCATCTATGTATGAATGGTAAACCATGAATATGGAGTGTTGAATGGCATACTCCGGATGCTGTATATGAGCCCATGCTAGTCTACTAGATCTGTTTGGTATGAGTAATCTTAATTCATGATACAACAGAAAATGGGGCACCACAAATGATAGGTTGGGGGAAGGTTGGATATGCATATATGGTGGAGGCATAACGGTAAAACTTATATTTTAAATTTTATATTCTGAAGGTATAATGAAATAAAAGAGGTCCACTGGTTTAGTTGTAACTCACTTAAGTCAATGAGCTTCAAAGTCTCCATAACTAAATAATTCTTAATATGGAACTTATCATGACGAATTTTAAGGAAGAATAGATGAGATAACTTCAAACTCTCTTGGATGTGTTTGTAAGACTGTTTAGTCAATCTCGTGTAATATCTAATGAACAAATATAGCAGTAGTTTATCATTTAAATCAGAGGATTAAGTACAAATTATATCAAGAAACAAGAAAAACAAAAGTCATGTATGAGCAATTGCATCAAACGTCTTGCCATCTTTTTGACACTACCCTTAGCACTCTTTGCCTCTAGCACAAACAAGACATCCTTTGCAACAGTTTAAAAACAGCCAAGAGTAAATATAGCTGAATATACTACCATGCCCACACTAATGTGATGAACTTAGTCGCAGCATAGTAGTAAAGGTGGGTGGCTTTTATTTAACATTTAGCTTATCATTTCCTGACAATCAAAGCAGTAAATCATGTGATTGGCAAAGCTCAAAACCAAAAAGTGACTCCCATCAGATCCAATCAGGTTGTAGTCAGAGATTCCTACGGTTGTTTATGTTTTCAATTTCAATTTCAGCAGAAAATATGTGTTTTCAATTTTGTACAGGTTTTCTATGAAATGAGAATATATTTGGATTAGTTAATGAGATTGTGTTTTATATTGGATTGTGGTATCAAATCAATATATTTCCAGTAAGAATACGTATAAACAAACATGTTTTCTTCACACTTTAATTACTGTTTCAAAAACTAAAAATTGAAAATGAAAACATAAACAAACTGCCAGACATCATAGAGATAAACAGGATGGTCGGAATACATCCAAAATCTGAATTCAGTGAATCCCGAAACTCAGAGATGCCGATGTTACCTCCATCAATCCAGTGTGAACTGCTGACACCATCAGAGGCTGTATTGGTAGACACATAGCGGATGCTGCCATCAACAACTTTGAGTTCTCTTTCCTAATTGCTCTTGACAGACACTGCAAAGGAGCTAAGTTGCTTTAGCAATGTGACCAATAAACCAAAAGGTGCCAGACGCTGAATATAAAGAAAAACTCATGGCTTACAGATTGATTGTTCTGTCTAGAATTAATATCATGTATGTTCCTTCTGGTGATTTTGGAAACCAAAAGCACAGGCATTCAGCAAAACATAGTTAGTCTCATATTACCACATTTCTAGAAGGGATGAACAGAAAATTTCACACTAGAAAAGGTTGGATTGTTCATTTTGAGTAAACAAATCTGTCCTTCCCTATCAGTAAACCATAGACCATTGGACTCTTACTTCTATGACAGTATGCCATTGAAACAAAATCGTGGTTTATACTATGAAGTTGCCAAGGGTTGCAATCAAAAGCTTATTTATGGAGATACAATTATAACAACCTCCAGTATTGCAATTGATAGAGACCAACACAAATGTACTAAAAAACAGGATAAATGCACAGAGCAACGCCATAAAAATCCAAACTTATCTCCTCAATTCTGTAAAAATTGCCATGCCAAGAACATAGTTTATAAAATCTGCAGCAATTGATTAGAAATAAGAGCTAAACTACAAACTTATTGCTTTAAGCATAGCTCCATATGTCACAAAAAGTTTCTACAAGTAATGAAGGACGTAACACTTAGACCACTTGGACATTTATACTCACCACTGTTGCTGTGGCTATCATTGCGTAATCAGCCCATCTGAAATACTTCCTCCATTTACCTCTTGAAGAATGGTACAAACTGGAGGCAACTCCTACCCCAATTAATGAATTTGCATAGATTTTACAATTAACATTTTTCCTGTATCAGCCAAAGCAGACTATTAGAAATAGCACACAATTTGAAATTTCAGTTGCAATGCACTTCTGATGGATATAACATTATCACCTTGGGGCCTGGATTCCAAGGGCAATAAAAGGAAGTGAAGTAAGCACATTAACAACTGATTCGGCGAGGTTTCTATCACCTAAGAAGAGTAAATAATTCATTAGTGCAGACAGAAGCCACCAGAAAAAAGAAGGAACAGAAAAATAGCAGAGAGGTAATTCATTTAGAAAGAAAAAGATTTTAGGTGTGAAATACCGCTAAGACCACAATGTATTGGCACGAGGAAGGAATGCTTCTGCTGCCAAACTTTCCTGATAATTAACATACTAAAGTTAGTTGAACAATCATTGACAAAACAAATTAGTATGTACCCTATAGAAGTTCGTACACAATCAAATGTCAAAGAATACGATAAAATGTTAAACAACAAGGACTTTAGGCTTACTGTGCTATTATCGATTGGTTGCTCCCAATATTTGAAGTTCCACTAGCTGATTGATTGAGATCACCATGTTGCTTTATCTCTTGGAATGTAAATGGTGAATGTGGCAGCATATGAACCCCATGCACTCCATTTAAGGCTTTACTAGGCTTCAAAGCATCCGCGGGAGTCATATGCTATTTGGCAATCAGTCAATTGAATTGGACTGATTGCCAGAAATAACATACAAGCCTCAAAACGGTGTAGGGGGAATGCACAAAGGTTTAGTCACTGCAATTAATTGATGCATAATAATATTTTAGGACACCATCTATTAAAAGCTAAAACACAAGAATGGAAAGAGAAGATCGAATCAGAATCATAAACAAAAACTTCAAACTTTGCAGTAAAACATTGAATTTAAACATTCGGGCTATTTTCACAGCATCTTCCCTACCGGTACAGCCAACTATTACATAAACAGGCAATTCATAAGGTTTTCAATAAAAAAAGTTTCCTAATCCTCTCAGTAGCTTCCCACTCTTTTGCTCATACCCTGTCTCAGTTAATGTGACCATCTCCCTCCAACTTTTCTTCCCCAACAAACGAACATGCAAAATCTTTTATCTCCTTCAAATGGATGGTGGGTTTTCCCAAGTCGTGATTAAAGATCACTTAGGTGCCGATCAAAATCAAGTTTCCTAAATTGAATTCTTGTTTCGCCCTAATCATCTCTCTAGGTCAAAAAGGGCATAATCGAACTTAATCAAGGGACAGTGAGCACCAGATGTAATCAAGAACAAATAACGCAAACTTTACTATTACAAATTCGTGAAAAAGGACGAGCTTTTTGCATGAATGATCCACAGACCTTGAACCCAGATACTTACAGAATCCAACACGAAGAACACCTAAACAATAACCAAATAAACATTAATGGCCATTACCCAGGTTGCATTTTCCCACAGTCCGTTGCATAAAATCCAAGAAATCAACAAGCAAATCCCCAAACCCATAAACCAGGCCCCTGAGTTACCAAGAAAAGGAACACCATTCTAACGAGACAAGAGGAAGAAAATTACCCGAGAAACACGAATCTTCTTGCAACTTGATGAGAAACGTATTTAATTAAAATACTTGATTGGTTATCGGAAAATCCAGGGCATCGATTGGTCAAATTTGTAAATGATAGATACCGAATCTCCTCGAGAATGTGAGGTGTGCTCGCACATTCTTGTGTTGCTTTAGTTGGGCTGCCCACCAATAATGCAATTATTGAAAAATTATTCGATATAGTATCACATACGAATACATATTAGATGTATATTAATTTTAAAAATATAAAAAAATAAAGAAAAAAATAATTACTATCAACATGTTTGACATATTTAGAATTTTTTTTTATAATTTCATTAATTTTTGAATTGTCTTAAGATTTCCGAGTTGAATAAAAAATAAAAAAAATTCAAATTAAAAGTTTTCGTATAAAATTACAAAAATTCAAGAAATCAGGATGATTTAACTCATTTGAACAATTAGAATTTTTTCTTTACTTATTTTTTAAAATAAACTAATTATATATATACATATATTTTAAATTGTATTTTAATTAAAAACTTAGATATATAATATAATTATTTTATATTTTATTTTGATATTTTTTATATTAAATATTTTAATTTTACGAAAACTGAAAATCAAACACGATCTTGCCCCTCATTTTTCAATAAAATATAAAATTAACGGTTCAAAATCAACTCCATTGAAAAACTAATGGGCAAAAACACACTCAAATAGAGCGTGAATTAGAAACAAAGCACAACATTACAAACGTAATTTTAGCTATGTACATTACGGGTTATATTTAAAATACATCAAAATAGACATAAAATTTCCTTAAATTAAAAAGATATATTTAAAAGGCACTTAACATTTTGAAAAAATGAAGCATCTAACCCCCTTTCGACTTGCTATGTCTTCAATTGCGTATTTTATCATTGATTTTCATGTTTTGGTTTGATATTGTCTATTTTGTTATCACTTACTAATTACAAAAGTTTAAGTATTCAGCTAATATTTTTTTTGTTCTCTCTAATCTTATTCTTTAGCGTGTTTGGCTAAATATATAGAAAATAAGATAAATATTCATATCTAGCTGAATATTTGAACTCGTAACTAATAATAACTAATAGCAAACTGAATAATGAGGTGATCGTTTTGAATTAATGTGATAATAAATTTTGGGCTGGAAAATCTTACTAATTAATATGTGGAGGCCATCCGTAAAAACAAGTAAAATAATCCTTAATAATATCTGTCGAGTGCTGAAATTTAGACCACATATCAATAAAAGTATTAAATAGTAGTTGGCATTTGGTTTGATAATATTCAACCAGCTTATGAAAAGCAGTTAGAAATGTGATTAATTTATTGTTGAACACCACATGATATGTATATATATAATAATATTTGAGTGTATTAAATGAACAAATTCTACACATATGTTTAGATCTGTATTTAGGTATAATTTAATTGGCGAATAATAAATAAATTGAGTTGAGTAGTATATAATTATAATAAAATATTGGTGTGGTACTGTGATTGGATGCTTCTGTCGTTTGTCGTTATACGCATACATAGTTGGAAACACAGTGGAATTGCAAATCTTTGGTTTGGACAACAGATCCTCGCAGGTGGGCTTTAAGTTAAGACGACGAGGACATACCCTTTCCTTTATAACTTAAAGCCTATTTTGGGTGAAATTATACTTCCAATTTACAAAATTTTATAAAACAGAGGATTGAATATGTTAATTTTTTTTAATTTTAATTTTATTTTGAAAATTTTATAAAGCAAAATATGTCAAGTTTTTCTCTTTTCAAATTTAAAGAAAAATAAGAATAATGGATGAATTAGATTACAACTTGAAAAACACCAAAAAATGGGAGAAAAATAGCAACTTTTCCACTTTAGATGAATGCTAGTTAAATTTAACGAAATGACCAAAAGTGCCAAAAAAAATTAAAGTTTGAACACTTAAATTGCAATATTAAATTATTTGAAAACCAAAATCATTAGTGACTATATTTAAGAACAAAAAATGCATTTATCCCTGTCAGTGGGAGACCAAGCAATTTGAAGACCAAGTAAGTATTTTGCATGGCCCAAATCCTTAATGGTGAAAAAGTTATCCAAATATTTATAACTTAGCTCATTTACGATTATGAGATTTAAATTGTAATTCTTACATAGTGACGGGATGTAAATTATAATTTTTTTGAATTTGTGAAACTAAATATGTTGAGTCGTAAAATAATGGATCAAAATTATAAATAGACTAAATTATGGAACGTAAATTTTAATTTTTCCGACCCTAACAACTTGTGACTTGTGCTTCATGAGGTAAGTCCATATGGTTCTTCTGTGATCAAACAACAATGTGTAAGAAATATTGACATCTAAATATGGTGTGTTGTCTATAAAATTCCCATGTGTCAACCTGAACAATGTTAAAGATAGAAAAAAATGGAAGTCTTCGTTGCTTAGCAATGTGATAGATATAACAACAAACTGACTCTGAATGAGAAGTAATAGTGATAATTTAAGTTGTCATTTTGGTTCTATAAATTTTTAAATCATTACGTTTTATCCCATAATTCTAAAAATGTTATAATTTTAATCCCCAACTTTAATTCTGTTAAATTTCTAACAAAAAATTCAACTACACCCCTCAAAACTTAACGAAACTTATATTTCCGTAAAATACTTAACAAATTTAAGGTTAATTGGGGGTAAATTACATTTTTGGTCCCATAAGTGGACTCGATTCTAATTTTAGTCCCATACTAAGGGCAATTCGTACATTTGGTCCCGTAAGTGGATTTTTTTTCCAATTTCAGTCCCGGTTGGGGATTTCCGTTAAAACTTAACGGCAGCTGCTGAAATCCGTTATGTGTTGTTAAATATGGAGGGAAAGCATGTAGAATTGGAGGGAAAGCATGGAGAATTGGAGAAAAAATCAACAACTTGGTGGAAATTACACTATACCCTCTTCCTTCTAAAACAACACCATAAGCCAAGATACAACCAAAAAATAAACTAAAACAGTTTGTTTTCGTTGCATCTGTGCAATTTTGTCCTCCATTCTATTCAGTTTTCGAATCAATCCGGGTATGATAACATTTGCCCTTGCACACATCGGCGGATCTTCCCAATGAAAAAAACCACATCCGCTTCTTTTTTTCGTATACCCAAAAAACCTCCTACCTGGGTTGTCGTTGGTCCATGAGGTTTTCAAAATTGCAAGCCTTCCACAATAACAAAAATTTTCTCTATTACCAGCCATATTTTGTGAGATTTTTTTCTACTAAATGCAAGAGAGAAATGAAGAAATGGGATTTAAATAGAAGGAAGAGGGTATAGTGTAATTTCCACCAAGTTGTTGATTTTTCCTCTAATTTTCCATGCTTTCCCTCCATATTTAACAGCACCTAACGGATTTCAACAGTTTCCGTTAAGTTTTAACGGAAATCCCCAACCGGGACTGAAATTGGAAAAAAAATCCACTTACGGGATCAAATGTGCGAATTGCCCTTAGTATGGGACTAAAATTGGAATCGGGTCCACTTATGGGACCAAAAATGTAATTTACCCTTAATTGGGACTAAAATTGCAATTTTTGAAATTGTAAAATGCAAATATGGTTAATTTAAAAATAATAAAACTAAAATCACAAAAAATTAACTTATATATAAGACATAAAATTCAAAATTTCCCCTCAATTAATTATGTTATACACGCACTCATACACATGGATTAATAAGCCACAATCAACTCGATTAGCACCATAGATCTGACCCTGGCAATTACTTCCGTTTACATATGTTGTGAAATTTGCTACTTTTATCAATGCAAATTTGTCCTAATTCAGTTTGGAAATTTTATTTTGATCACATAATTTGTCCTACAATATAAAAAATACCCCTCTAATTGCATGATTTATAAATCAGTTGAGTAAATCAAAATATACTTTTATTTGATAAATCTCGTGTATTTATACCATCTTTTATTTTATTTTTTCGATCCAAATGGGCCCATACTATTACTTTTTCTAATTACAAAAGTAAACGATCTCTTAATAGACGAAGGTGATAAATGATATTTATAATCAGTGGTCCTATCATATGTATGGATCCACGCACCTAAACATAAAGTGTTATACCAAAAAAGTGTATGAATCCTTATATTATTTACTTATTTTTTGATTTTAAGATGGCAAATTTGTCCTTTCCAAGTCTAATACATAAATGACCATAAGTTCGTAGGACTTTTGTCATAAACCCTGAGGGAAGATGGGAAGGAAAGAAAATAAGTTGGTAAGTATGTATTAAAACGCCCTCCATTTTTCACATTCAAATTAACTTGTATAATAATGTAGAGTTCGGCATATATATTAATGCTGAAAAGGACAGTGAAGTACCCTACCCACCCCCCACCTCACCCCCCAATCCTCCCTCTCTCCAAGCACAAACTTACGTTTGTATATATATAAAACAAACAGGCCTTAACATGCGTATCAAAATCATTCTTGTTTAGATTACAAGAAGTGAAAAAGGTCAAAGTTGGGGGATACAGAAAGGCAAGGGATAGACAACATATATATGCATAAGAAGGTTCCCAGGAATCAAGGGTCAATATCATGTGACTGAGACCCATAACACAAGAAAAGAGTTTCAGTTTCTCCACTTCTCTCTCTCTCTCTCTCTCTCTCTCTCTCCGTGGTAAGAATTTCCCAAGTTTTGGGTACTTAGATTATACTTCAGACTCCAATTTTCTTGTACTACTAACATACAAGTAGCTAGTGTCAGTGAAAGATTTTACTACTGCTGGGCGACCAGCATTTTCTGTCAAGACTTGGTATAAAGAAAATGAGGGTTTCTTCGGAAGGCGATAGGACTAGCAGAAGAAGAAAAACATGGCCGGACAGGGACTCCACCACCTCAAGAATAGCTCTTCTTCTTTGTCTTGCTTTCCTCTTGATTCTTTCAGAAGCTCCCTCCGGTGGCGCACGTCGCTTCCAGGCCAGATCAAAACCCCCGTCTCTCGGCCGACAACATGCAAGATCAGCCTCAAGTCCTCAAGAATTTGTGGAGAGAAGTCACACACATTATTCATCATCAGAAGACAAATTGTATGAAGAGGAGAAGAGATTAGTACACACCGGTCCGAACCCTCTTCACAACTAAGAGACAAAAGGATAAGAGGCTTTGCTACTACGGATTCTAATGGTTAGTTTTAGATTTGAGCTGGAGAAAATCGAGCGTGTACGTATATGTTCCTTCTGCTATCAGCCCTTCTGCTCTCTTTTCATTTTCTCTCTGAATTAGAATTAATGGTAGCATGGCTTTAATTTTCTTTATTTTTATTTTTTTTAGGGTTTTTGCTACTTCAATTCTCTGCGGTACCTCCTGTGAACATTACTGTTCTTGTATTAATTGCTGCAGTTACTGTTGTTCATCTACTCAATCTTTTTTTAGTATTTGATTCTTTTCCTTTGGCAGCTAGCTAGCTGGCTGGCATTCTTGGTCACCCCAATGAGATAAATAAAAAAAAAAAAAAAAAAGACCAATTGAGGACAGTTTTGGCAGTGTGAAGACACGTAGTGCAGTAGGGAATTCTTGAATTTTAGGGGGACAGATTTGATATTTCACAATCAATGTTGGTTAAATGGTCTGCCAAAGTTCTTGAATTCTGAATGTCTATAATTGTGTGTAGAGGTCTAGACTGTGAAAGGGGCCTCAGCAGTACCCAAAAAGGAAAACGAAAGTATGAAAGATTTACGGCAAACTTAAAAGGCTATATATATATACACACACACATACATGTGCATGGATGGAGGAGTAGGGTTTGCGTTTTTAACTAATATATATATAGGTCTAATGCTTTTTATATAATATAATAATTTTTTCATCATTGTCCACTCATTGCAGTGTTGCTTCTAACTCTACACATTATTATGTCCCGAATGATGCTAAAAGATATCGAACATAATTTACAAATGTAAGAATATTTTGGGGTTTATTTTATATTTTTAATAATTATGAAATTTATATCAGGGGATGTGAAGTGTAATAATTAATGAGATTATTTAATTTGAAGATCCAAGGAAAGAATATCCGAGATCATTTTTGAATTGGACTAAATAGTTGGTTCCGATATACCAAAGCTAAGTGTTATTAGAAGATATATCATTTCTGATTGTGGTTAATTATTATGATCATTAAAAGTTAAAATTTACGGTAAATTAATTAATATGAGTTAATTATAATTGCACAATAATTACTATATTTTTTTTATAATTGAGGCCAAATATTAGTTGTAACAGTTAAAAATGATAAATAATTTGGTCATAAGTAAAATTATGATGAATATTAATTGAACATGATCAGAATTAAAATTTCACACCAATGATCATGGTATCATATTGATCTGTCATGTGTAGGGATTAATAATTTTTTTTTTAGTGTGTTTTTGTACTTGTTATGTATAAAACAGATGACTAGTTACACAATAATTATGATTTTTGACATATTTTAGTACAATGACATGTGTTTAATCAGTTTGAGATTATGTATTCAATTTTATTACATAGATCCTGTTTTAGGTAACCCTTGTCTCCCTCCTTTTATGCTTATATATATTTTTGAGTAAATTATATTTTGGCATTTGAATTATGTTCTTGATTATATTTTATCATTTTTTATTTTTTTTGTCAATTTATCATTTCAATTTAATAAAATTTATACAACTATTTTTTAGTCAATTTTTCTACTAAAAAACAACACATGCACGGCACATTTGATATTTAAGTGCAATGTATGGGAAAAAATATCACATATTCAGTGCATATAGTGTTTTTTCCAGCAAAACAACAGATCAAAAAATAATCATATATGACAAAATGTAAATATCATAAAATTAAGATATAATTTGACATAAAAAATTAAACTATAAAATTTAAAAAAGGGCACAGTTTATATGACAAAATGATTTACCCACTATTTTTTGTAACCCAATGATTACTTATTTGATTAAAGTACAACTTATTAAATACAAATAATTAATGTCATATATAAAAAATTAGTGCAGTTCAAAATTAGAATTACATAATAAGTATAATTAATCTCATTCGATTAAATCTGATATGAATAAGAATTTTTTATCTGTCTCACATGCCAGCACCAATTTTCAGAGCTTAAGACACTGGAGTCCCATATTAATCACACATTAACAATGTCTTGTGCGTATTTAGGTCAATTCGAGTGATCGTGACAGATAATGATAAAAAGATGATTTGAATTTAAATCTCATCAAACATGATGGGATTTATTATCCCATCTGGTCCACTTGAAGAGAATTGTATATGATTTTACACATTTGTCTCTAGACATGAAAATATTTTGTTCAGAATAACTCTAATTTTTCAGATATCTACAAAATTATCTGATTTATTTCTTTAACATTTTTCAAGTTTAATTTCTCCAAAATTTTATCAATAAAAATAAATAAGATATATAGTATGATAATTTAATCTCATTCTATATTTTATTCATATTAATTTATACTAACTAATCCCATTTTAAAAGTAAAGGAGGCATATAGGTAATGAAGCGAGCTTGATTATAATGATCATTAAAAGCAAAGTTGCATATGTACGTAGTTTATGTCGGTGCTACCTAGAATCTAGGGATATCACGTTCCTTAGTTCAAACACTTAATTGTGAATCCAAATAAAAACCTCATTTTTTCAAATGAATTAATTATCGTAAAACTATGTAATAAAATTTTTTATTGAAAGTGATAAAAATGGAATTGCTGGTCGAGCTCACATTTTATATATTAGCCGCTGTGGCACGTTATTCTTGTGTGCCTATAATAACTAATATTTTATATTTTAAAATATATTATGAAAAGAAAAAATATGTATAAATCAACACATCATCTATACTAATATAAAAAAAAAAAGGCCCCCCAATATTCACAAACAGTGGTAATGACGCCACCACATCAATTTTTGATAATTCCAAAAATACCCCTCAATTTATTTAACTTTCCAAAATTTACATTAATTGATAAGTTAGTTTTCTTTTATTTCTTTCTTTATTTTCTTTTAAAATATAATGTATTGATTTATATATTTTACTTTTATTTATAATATACTATTAAAATATAAAAAATTATTTATTATATACCCGCAAAAACGACGTGCCATAATGACTAGCATTTCTAAAAAAGAAAGAAAGAAAGCAACAAACGAAAAAGAAAATCAACTTAGGGGTATTATTGGTATAATAATAAAGTTGATTTTGTAATGTTATAACCGCCGTTTTTTAGAGGAAAGGTCTTTTTTTTTTTTTTATATATAGTATAGATACAAGTTTCATATATACGCGGGTTTAAGTACATTTTTGATTTGTAGCTTAATTTATTTAATGTTTTTGTCCTTAACTAATTTTGTGTTAGCATTTTGTTTCTATATCTTTTAATTTTTTCATAATTTCAGTCATTTTTTTCACCAAAGTTCACCCTTTTCACCTGAATAGCGTATGTGCATCTCACGTGACCTTTTAAACTTGGGGTTACTGTTCTTATTGACTTATTTTTTCTTGTCACTAGAAAAAAAATGATTATTGGCTACGATTTTAATAGTTATAGACTAAGATCATGGTAAATAATTTTTGTTGACCACGATTAAATAATGTCACTGTAAAGACGTAGTCTTTCTACCAAGAAAAAAGTTATTTACCATGGTTAAGAGTCATGGTGAAAATAAGCCATGGCAAATATATTGGTCATTCTTACAGATATCACGGCCAATAATTGTAGCATGACCATAGTCAATGACTATTTGCTATGATCAATGATACAGGACTAAAATGCTAGCGTAAAAAGTTAAAGAACAAAAATATCAAATGGCCTAAGTTATGGGACCAAAGATACCTTTAGTCCTTACTATGCTACAGAGACAATGGTAGGCAAGATAGGAAATTATATTCTGGCCCCATATCTTATGGCCAGTACACTTTTCTTTTTATTAGTACTGAATTCTTACTAATAGTTTCATAAATTCCAACATATCTCGTTTTTAGTAATTAATCAAATTTCATTAGTGTTTTGACGGAAAAAATAACACATTGCCCTTATCTAGAAAATAAAAAACTTAAAGGCCTTTTCCTTTAAAAACAATCTAACAGAATCTGATTACACTAATAAAAAATTAATTTTTTCCTATACTATAAAAGACCATAATTTAAAAATTATGATAAATCAATATTATTAATCTCAGTCAAATAAAAATGAATACAAAAATTTAAATTTTTTACTGCGGTATGTAATATTTATCATGATTGTAACTATGACCAAAACATTTGCGATAGATTTAACTATGGCTAGTGTCTTGGCTTCACTTGTAGAAACAACGACTAATGATCATTGCGGTGCCATGATTTATTTATATTCCCCATGATTTTTTTTATAATTATGATAATTAACTATAGCTGAAAATTATATTTCTTTTATCGTAAAAGTGAGAGCTTTTGTGATTTATAGGACTATTCATACAAAATTTGTAACTAATAGAATGAGAAATATATTGAGCCTAAAATATAGGATGAGAAAAATTTCACCGTTGCAAGAACATCATTGATCATTCCGGGTAAACAGTACTCAATCAATGGAATTTTCTTGTGGGGGCACATTTGTACGTACTGACTTCAGGTTTCTCATTATGATAAATATTACCCTGACATAAAAATCTAAGTTCTTTTATATATTTAAAACTTTTATTCTTTTTTTTTTCATGGGTCGATATTGTCCGATTCAGGTTTTGACTTTAATTTTGACTATTAATCGATTAATTAATTATATAGAAAATTCCCTCTTTTTCGTGTTTTATCAGTGAACACTCTGTTTCGATTGTATATTGATTATTTACAACATTGTAGTGTGTGTGTATCTATATATATATATATATTAATAGATATAACTTTTAATTTGTTGTTTCACTGCCACCTTTTAATTTGCATTGATTTGTTATATCATAATACATAATATTAATTTATCATGATTTTTAAATCTTAATGAAATAATTTATTAATAAAGTTAAGAATCCATAAATAAGATAGGAGTAGCAACTTCGTACGAATAGGAAGCTACCGAGCTGTATGACCAGCCTATTTCCGAAGAGAGGAAGGAATACAATAGCAGGTCTATCAATCCTAGTCCGAAAGCGTGTCCGTAATTAAGCCAAGAGAGAAGCAAAGTTGACACAATCCAAATAATTCTTGAATTTAGGCGTAACATAAATGGTAATTATCTCGTGCTGGAAAGTACTATAACAAATTCGCATACAATTTATAACATTCCGGGCCTTTTTTTTTAACTTTGCGAGTCGTTGCTCAATACACAAATTATGTGACTTTGAGTCAAAACGGACAATTGAATCAATCTGATTGGAGCGAGTGGGTGGAGCCAAAGTGGGACGTCATTATTCTGATATTTTCAGTAGATCAACCAACCAAGCGTGACAAACATTAATTTCTATGCATGGAGAGGAGATGAGAATTTGATGTTGTGGTGGTTGGTTTACATAATAGGTGAATTGAATTTGGGGCCCTTGCTTTACGGGGTAACTGGTCCACGGTCGGAATGTTCAAATAAGTGATGATAATATGCCAATTCAGGAAGGAAATAATTACACTAAGCTCCATCCAACTTACCAAATAGTGCTACTACTCATCAAGTGTGTGTGTGTTGTGTGTGCAGGACAGTCTTCAGTATAGTTAAGACTATAATTTCATGAAAGGGAAGTGTGTGTGCGTGTGTTGGATGAGGACCACTTTAGATTATTATGACTACCCAAGATAAGGAAGGCATAGAATTGAAGGAAAGAAAGAGGAAAAAAGAATGACTGAGGATAAAAGTTGGAGCTAGAACAATTGCGGATTGGGATCTTGGTTTCGACTCTTATTGCATCTTCTATTATATTTAACGTATCTGTGTGTTGTGGATATTGAGATCGTCATTTTTATTTTATTTAAGAAAAATGCACATGGCTTGTATATAGAAATAAATTCTCCTGTCGATTAGTTTCACATCCTGCAAATGTAACTAATTATACAAATATGTCGTTTGAATTTTGTATCTAACATGGCTTATAGTACTTGTCCATTGCAATCCGACATTGATACATGAAGTATTAGTTGTTCTGGTTGAAATTTTACAATTTTTATCTTAAAAATTAGGGTTAATTACATTGTCTTATTTATCACCGATTAATTTATTACTGACTTATTACAGGTCAATCAAATCCTTTTCTAACCAAACTACCCGTACATATCATCATACGCTAATGCATGTCAAGGGGCAAATATTTTTTTGCTTAACTTAGAATAAGTCAGTATTAACTATTAATCGGAGGTAGATATAGATTTTTATTCATATATTTTGCTAATATTGTTTGGTGAATTTTGACAACGAAATGATTTATTTATTAGACAAAAATAAATGTCAAGGGTACTTAATATAATTTCTTAAATAGCATAAAATTTACAAGTAATTACACAAATTTTTAGGAGAGTACAATGTAATTATTTCTAAAAAATATGTGTCTTATTAAAGAGGGTTTGAGGTTTATATTTCACTCAAATCCCTTCATTTTGACCAACCTATATAGGATGACATATGGTATACAATTAGTTGTATCCAATAAGTGTAAATCACAGTCATCTTTAAGGTTTGTTATACTTACAAATATTTTGTTATTTGTAAATCAAATTGATATGGTGAAGTGACCAATATTTTCTTTGCAATTATAGATTATACTTTATATATTTTTTTTAAAAAAATTAAAATAATTCTATCGACTAATACATCACATGAATTATCTATTTTACTCACCCCAACTTTTTTTTACATTTTTTCAAATATTCTTTTTATTAAAAAAAATCAGTAAGGATAAAGTAATAAATTTTTACCTCACCCTTTAGGCTACATAATTATTTTATATTTAAGGGAGTATTTTATACTTAAGACGCACGTAGGTTACTTTCAAGGCGAGGATAGATTGCTTTATTTTAAAAAATACAAGAGAATAATATGATATATATTTTTTTATAAAAGGATATTTTACACATTTCGTATATCACAAGGGGATGACATGTATTTTTCCTCTATAATTTATCCATAGATTTATTTGACTAGCCTACTGTATCGCAAAGCCTTTTAAACTGGGCCTTGACTCGGATCCTAGTTCGGGTCGGAACGCAACGCAAGCCTAGAGGCCCTAAACTTCATTTTTCACGTGTCAATGTCATGCTTACTCTCAGCACGGCTAGCAAATCAGCTGGTCTACATCAGAACCGGGTTCAAAATATGAGCTTGTTAAAAATTAAAATAGCAACCGATTAAATCTGGAATTTGAATTTCGTAAGTTTTGCAGTTAAAAAAAAAAAAAAAAAAGAATTTCGAAAGTTTTAAAATTATACATATATCCTTTTAAAAAATTTACTATTTACATTTTGATCCTCTTTTATTAGAATCTAAACAAAAAATATTAACATTAACAAAAAAATTGCATAAATTTTCAATTTTATTTCTCATTTAACATTTCTATGTAATAATTTTGTACTTACGAAGAAAAAAATATAATGATGTTAACCTCTCTCTCTCTATATACATTATATTTATTTTTTCATAAGTACAAAGATATATATAAAAATATTAAATGAGGGGCAAAATTAAAAAATTATGTATTTTTCTTTACTTGCGTCTACATATTCCTTTCAAACCATAATAAAAGGATGTCATGTGTAAATTGAGAATTTTGAGAGGGGGTGTAATATAATTTCAAAACTTCTTTAAAACAAGTGTAAATTAATACTTTTATAGATGGTCTAAATATAATTAACCCTAATTATGAGCATATACATTTACTGATTGACCTAACTCTTGTCTGATTGGATCCTGTTATGATCCATCAATGAAGCATTTAAAAATATCGATATATTAAATTAATATTTGATTTAGAGATATCAATGTATTGAAATATCACCCCTTTTTTCTTTAAAAAATATAATTGTAATTAGATCAACATTTTTTTGGATAAGAATGCCGCATTACATTATTGAACACATTAACATAATTAATCGTAAATGACATATAATTTTTATTTTATTTTTTTAAAATAACTATTTATACTTTTGAAACTCTAGACATTTGTATCTTGATTGTTCTACTTCTAAATTTTTAGTATATTAATCCATTAATATTCTTAGTTTGTTATTGTCAAGGTTGATTTTAAATCCTTTTTAGATTTGTTGTTATTTATATTTATTATTATAAATTTATTCGTCAAAAAATAAATTAAGTTTATTATATAGTCTGAACTATTTTTGTCTAATCATACTTTTTTTATGATTTAATTTATTATTTTTTATTTCATAGAAAATCATAATTTTAAGTAGTTGTTTAGAGGACACTGTAATTTCATAATAATAAAAAGAAAAAAAACACATCTCTGTCTGATCCAGACCTTAATCGATTGGTCTATAGGTTAGGCTTGAGTTCAGAAAGACCCAATTGGGGGTCATTTTAAGGTCTAAAATTGCTTTAGAACCAACTATGAAAAGTAGTGGGCCGATTCTAAAAGAACTTCTTTGGGCTAGTCATTGTCGGCCTTAATCCGACTCAACCTACTGTATATTTTGAAACTAAATAATATATCTATTCTATTAATATGACAAAAAAATTATTAAAATAATTTACAATAAACTTATATAAAATAAAATAATGCCCACATATCATATAAAATTCAAATTCACTTAGACTTATTAAAAAAAATTCATATTGAAATTCCCTATTAAAATTATTTTTTTGAACACTGAAAAAATAGGGTGATTGATGGTAGCAATATTTGGTGTGAAGTATGATGAGTGCATGTCAAAAGTTATTCCTAGCCTGAAAATCACAAATTCTTTGGTGGTAAGGGACAATTTTTATCCAGTGTGATGGATAAATATCAGTAATTGGTATATGAAATTTTTGTAGTCTGAACAAAACCACCTGTCCCAGGATCAATCAACTGCATTCTGGAGGAACACACACACATAAGACACAGCAGGAGGAGGTTCGACCAATAGGATTCAACACGTGTATGAAGGAGGGCACAATAGTCATTTTCGAATCTTCATTCTACGATGTGGCCTCTCATGAGTGGTTGATTCCTACTAACTGAGAGTACTGTACTGTCTAGCACTGGAGAGGGTTGGCGGGAAGAGATCTTAATGAGAGCTGCGCTCAACTGAGGTGAACTTCACCAACCGATGGCTGCACCATCGCCATGGCGATGGCCGTTGAACTACGCTGGCTTTTCTTCTCTCCGTTGTTCCACCACTATTTTGCCTCTCTATTACGTGGGACGACATCGTATTATGACTTGGTCTTCCGATTTCAATTCTTCTTCGTCTTCTTCATCATCATGTGCTTGTTCTGCTAATAATGATTCAAATACTGTGAGAAAGAGAGCGAGAAAAGATTCACTAGAAAAAATCACCAGCGACGGTGATCCAGAAAGCAACGGAATCATTAATACTTCGGTGAAAGGCGGCGGCGGGGGTGTTAACAATAGATTGAGTTTCAAATCGTTATTTGGGAAGCGGGCGTTGTGGCGAAGAATACTGTTCGCTTCGCGGAAAGTGAGGAGCATCATTTTGCTCAATGTGATCACTGTTATTTATGGTACGACTCTCTAGTGTCTTTCGATTATTTTTTACGTTTATTTCGGTCGGTAACGTCTGATTCTTCTGACTTTTATTGGCACTATTGCTGTAGTACATTTCTTCTACTAGGTGTTAATTTTAGGTTTTATAAATCAGTAGTATACTGATTATTAGCTGATGTTAAGTTTAATCTAAAGGAAAGACTTTTTCTTAGATGTTGCAGCTCAGGAGAGAAGTTAATAAACTCAAAGGATGTAGAAAGAATAAAAGGATAGTAACTTTAAATGGTTTGTTATTTGTGGTCACTCTTTTTCATATACTAGGTTTTGAATTTCCTCAATGATGTCATTTGGAATTCCAGAAGAGCAAGAAAGTAGAATGGGGCCAGGGAAATAAAATGATGAAGATAAAGTACAGTCTAACCTACAAAATCTACAAGAGAGTTAAAATTTTAAAGCAGAGATGTAAATGCCGTTCACCCTTTAGTTGACGACTTGTGTGTGTGTCGTAATCTAATAGCATTTCCTCTGAAAGTGAGATGATAACAATGTACTATTATGAAAAAAATGGAAAGTAATGTCTTTTTATGTCTCTGTCCTTCTATCATGATTAACAGAATACAATTGATGGATTTAGTTATGTATAGAGTAGTCCTTTGGCTCTATTGGAACGTTAAGCAATTAAAAGCTTGTAGTTTACATTGGCCTATGTTCTGATTGGTTTTGGTGGAAAATATTTTTGAGAAAGTGATAGAGAGAGTCTGGAGTGTTCCTTAGATGTATAACCTCTTCTGAAGAACTGTAGTTGCAGAAGATTGTTGAGAGCTTTGAGTAATCACAGTGCGTAAATGCTCCTACAGGCTACATTAAATCACATTTGAAAGATGTGTCCGCGGCAAATCCTGTTGAACCATGATGAACTAAATTTTTTCAGTTTATGTAATTTGATCTAAGTTGCAAGTGGTTACTTTGTACTGATCATATCTTTGTAAATTGATCATGTTGATATATGTTAGGTTGATATGGTTAACTTCAATGAGAAAGAACCAGGGTTAAAAACTTTAAGTTGTTTGCTGATTTATTTACAATTACAATTGACAAGAGTATGTTAATCTTGCTGCAGCTAGTAACATTCCAGTGGTCAAGGAAGTTGAAGCAATTATTGATCCTGAGGTCTTCAATGTCATGCGATTTGCTGTGGCTGCCATTCCATTTATTCCGGTTGTTCTCCAGGCTAGAGATGATGTTAATACTCGTAATGCTGGGATAGAATTGGGATTTTGGGTAAGCCTAGGATACATTATGCAAGCGCTTGGACTCCTCACATCTGATGCTGGACGAGCATCGTTTATTTCTATGTTCACTGTAAGAAATCCTTTAATTGTGTATTCCTTTATGAACTGTCTCAGTAATTGATAAATTTTGTTTTCTGGGCCTGCTGAATGGTTCATTCCCTGCTCATTAATGGTTGATGTCCAGGTGGTAGTTGTGCCCCTGATTGATGGCATGCTGGGATCTGCAGTTCCTCCACGTACCTGGTTTGGAGCTCTCATGTCTATAATTGGGGTTGCAATGCTAGAGTCCAGTGGATCACCTCCATGTGTAAGTTGGTGATTTTCCTACACTTTGTGATGGTAACTTGTTTCTTCTATATAGCATTTATATGGCCAATATCACTTATTACCATAAACCGCAACTTTCTTTTGTTCGTCCCCCTACTTTTAAGAAACTAAGTACATTTATGCTCGTGTTGTCTGTTTCCAGGTTGGAGACTTGTTAAATTTCATTAGTGCATTGTCTTTTGGAATTCATATGCTAAGAACTGAACATATTTCAAGAAGTACAAAAAGAGAAAATTTCTTACCACTCCTTGGATATGAGGTTGGTACTAATTCATGTATGCTTGGCTAAATTTTACTTTTTGTCATAAGCTTCCTGAGTGTAAACTTTTGCTTCTTATAGGTATGCGTTGTCGCCTTTCTATCGACTATTTGGTATTTCATTGAAGGTTGGTTTACTGGTGGCATCCAAGAATTAAATCCCTCGTCTTGGACATGGGAAACAATCTTGGTTTGGATTTCAGTGTTTCCTTGGATACCTGCACTTTATACTGGAATTTTCTCAACAGGCTTATGCTTATGGGTAGAGGTACAATCTTTATTGTACTTATCGAACTTCAATGTTGAATTTTAATTGACGAAGGTTTATTCTTGTTTATGTTTCACTTGCTGATGTATTCCGGGGTTTGGGTTTCTGGGAGTTGTGGGTTTTGAGAGGTTATGTCCAAGTTTTACGTGCTGATTCTCCTTTTCTGCTTAGCTCCTTCTAGGATATACATTCTTCTTTTTGGAGTTTACTCTATATCTCCATCCTAAGTAATCTGATTTTGTGTTGTAAATTTGGGAAACATCTTTTTCTTTTTATTAATTCATGATACTGACGAATTTTGATGTTAGAAAATTTCGGATGACATAATCATTAGAGCATAAGTGGTTTTTGTTTTTCGCCTTCTTTCTCCTTACCTACTTGTCCTTTTATCAGCTAACAAGATTTCCTCTTATTCAGCAATCCTAGGTTTTTGCACCTCGAACATCAGTTAAATGATTTTCGCTGAATCTCTATCATATATTGATTTAAAGATAATTTTGCAGATGGCTGCCATGCGTGATGTTTCTGCCACAGAAACTGCAATAGTTTATGGGTTGGAACCAGTTTGGGGTGCTGGATTTGCTTGGTTTTTACTTGGTGAGAGATGGGGTGTTGGTGGATGGATTGGGGCTGCTCTTGTGCTGGGTAAGACACTTTTCCTTTTTCTTATTGGTCCATTCAGCTGATTTTTTTTTTTGAAAATATTATGATGCCTAACCGCAGAGGGAATTTTAAATGGTACTTACTTCTGAAACTACATTTTGTTTGATTGTGTTGGCTAAGGATCGTCAAAAATTTCGAACCCGTACAGATTTAAAGTTCTGAACACTGCGATTTTAAATCCTAACATGTACCCAAAAAGTGATGTAAATCCTAATGGTAGGGTCAGCGTTCTCTGCTTGCTTGTCTACAGAGATTGGTATCTACCGCCATTTATGTTTCTACTCTTAACTTAACTTTTGAGTTTTGAATGTCAAATCCAGGAATTTAATTCAGATGCATGGTCTATATGAATTAAAACTTGAGGGCCGAAAAATGGCTGGCTGAGTGATTTCTTCTGGGAGATATTAAAGTATTTTTCTTGTCACTCTCTTGTGTAGGTGGAAGTTTAACAGTGCAGATAATGGGAGCTACATCCGACTCTCAATCCAGAGGATCCAAAAGGGACACCGCAGAAAGCGATGATTTGTTATTTCCAGATAAGCAGAATAGTTTTTCAACATCTCCAATAGTTGTCAAGAATAGAAAGAATCATCCGACTTAATAAAGAAGTGAGCATATTGCTTATTTCTTCTGTCATTTAGAGTCTTAACTAATATCTATCCTCGTGCCCTTGTGCATATGTGAATCACGAGGTGGTAGTTTGACCAAATATAAAACAATTAGGAAGCTATCCGCGCTTTCTCTTTATGTGTACAGATGTAGAAAATGATACTGTTAGCAAAAATGTAAGTCAGCATTTCCACGTATCTTCTATGCTTATCACACTTGTTACAAATGTCAATATATAGAATGCAAGGGACTTAGTACTCAAATTGATTCCACATCTCGCCCTGTACCTGCAATTTCATGGCTTAGATAGTGCCTGTGGCACAGAAGCTAAAAATGAATAATAGAAGATTGTTTGGATCACTAAGTTTTGACCAAAGAGATCGGCGCTCAGGCAGAGTACAAGGATAATAAAATTTGCAAACAATGACAATTGAATCATCTAATGCCACCAGAACCTACATGATAGTTTACTGACTGTTTATGGTTGATTTCTGAACCATCGGAGTGGCTTCTAAATTACAAAAATAAGATGATTTTCTCAAGTGTGCAATATCTTTATAGATCTTGGATATTTCAAGCTTTGGTTGCTTACAGCTTACAAGCCTCAGGCTTGGAACATATCCCTGTTATTGTAACATTATATTCCTTCCTAAGACTTAATGATTACTTGTGATATCTAATGAATAAGGAAGAATCGTCGTGTTGATAGTATTGCACCTAAAAGTTCTTTCACCTTGTAAGGTGGGACAACTTGATTCCCTTTGCCGAAGACATGATTTAGTGAAAGCACACTGTTGAAAGGAATAAGCATATGACCAATGTAATACCTGTACAGTTTCATTCGTAAAGTACCATTTTCAGCAGCACCCTTGGATTCCAATCACACCCCATCAGCCGAGTAGTTAAATGGGAAGTACCATTAGTGTTCTTCTTTTACCTTTACAAAGGCATGTCACAGGTCATTTCACTACTTGTACTCCAACATTTGACGATAAGTGTCTCTTGTGCGTGGGAAATGCTTCTGTAGTGACTAGTAAAGCTATACCCCAGCAGTGGCTTGTGGCTTGTTGAATGACTATGTCACTTAAAAATTAAAGCTATTAAAGATAAGATCAAGATTCCGACAGTGCTTGTAGAATAAACTCAACAGTTAATCAATGTGGAATCAATTCTGGTCGAGTGTTCTTTTACTGCAATATAAGGAAGCCCACAAGCTCTAATTCCACCATCAAGTTCCCAGATTTGTGCCCTAATCTGATTAAGCACTTCCTGTAAATTGAGACTACAGAAACAATGGCTCAACTCCATAAGCTTCAGCTCCAAACTCAGATCAGCTCATCTCCTGACAAAATATTTGACGTTTACAAGAACAAAACCTATCTCATGCCCAGCATTAGCCCTGACAAATTACAAAGCATTCAGGTGCTTC
>NC_026146.1:15133302-15156241 GCF_000512975.1 Sesamum indicum | reverse complement strand
TTGGACTTACGTCATGGGTAACGTTCATCTCAAACTCGACCTAATTTGTTAACTTTTTGTACATTTTTGCACCACTCCAAGTGCCCGCTCTTGAAAGTTTTGTTTCAGGTGTCGCTGTGGTTGCTAAAGACAAGATCGTTGCTGTCGATGAAGAGAACAAGTCGATCACATTTGAGCTCATCGGTGGAGAAGTCACGAAATACTTCAATTCTTTCAGAGCCACATTTCGGGCCACGGGCAAGGGTGAGAGGAACATAGTAACATGGAGTGTTGAGTATGAGAAAGCAAGTGAAGATGTGCCCCATCCACATTCTCATCTTGAGTTTCTGGTGAATTTGTCCAGGGAGGTTGATGCTTTCCTTCTCAAAGCATAGGTTACCCAATTATACAATAAGCTTAATAGACTTGTCATATGATTGATATACAATTCAAGAAAAGTGACCGATCATGTACACGCTTGCTATATAATAATTTCCCCCACTTGGAGGGGAGGATAATTCTTTTTAGTTTTCTTTCAATTCCTCTTTATTCCCCATTGAGAGGAAAACAAATTCAAAGATGCTCATGGAGGCTCTCCGAAGGCGACACAATACATATCCACAAAGAGTATAATGATTCTTCATGTCATATATACACAACGTTTTAATCTGTACTTGAATGGGATTGATAGATTAGGATTTGATAAAAGAATTGAAAAAATTGATTTCAAATAATTTTTTATTAAAAAAATTTAAAATTTATTCTTATTCAGTAATATATAATTTAAATTTAAAATAACAAAATTTAAAACATTTTATGTGTAAAATTATCCAAACAAATTCTAAAAGAATTTAAAAGTGTATCTTTTTGTTTTTCTCTCAACATGGACTCCTCGTTTTCTTTTCTTAATTTTTCTTTTTTTACGCATACATCCAAATTTTAATACAAATCCTTTTATAAAAAAATTTAAACCCATATTGTTGAATTGTAAGTTTGTAATTCAATTTTATGAACAATATTTTGGTGTCTTCTTTTGTAAAGCCAAAATCGTATCATCTTTAGTCTAAATATTATTATACTATCATAAATAATTTATATTGGTACTTATTTTTTTATTTTTTATACAGTGTCAATCTATAACGAATGGACACTTCAAAAAATTACTCAGCACAGCGTCGGACACGAAATGATTCAAACGCGTGTTGTACACAGCATTCGCATGTCCAAAAATATAAAAATAACTAAAAAGAACATGGTCTCGAACACGCCACAACCGTGTCCCACATCTTTTTGATATGTTTTTAGATTTTCTTTTGATACTTTCAAAAATTATTGGGCTATCTTTAAAATGAAAAAAAAAAGTGTTTTGAGCTTAAAAAAAGAAAAAGAATTAATTCATTCATGTGAAATGAAAAGTTTTGGGATGATACTAAAAATTCAAGTACAATGATTTAACTAATTTGGATTGTTAGAAAATTTTTATTGCGTACTTTTTAAAATAAATTTATTATGTATATTTTTGAAGCCACATTTGTTTAAAAATTTAAATGTAAGACATACTTATTTTATGTTTTATTTGATATTTTAATTTTATTAGAAATTAAAAATATATTATGTATAGTCGTGTTAGTGCTGTGTAAGGTCGTAATTTTTTCAATTTTTTTTGTATCACCGGATTCTTGTCGTATCGTGCTTGTGTCCATGAATCATAGGTGTTAATTAGTTTATATATTTACAAATTAATCAAATTGTCATTATAAATACAAGTCATTTACCAAGCAAAAACAATGTACTAATACATATCATTTAGCTGATACATAGAACAAAAGAAGTCATGAAATTGCACAAACTAAAACTAATGAATTTCGGGTATTAAATTGTCACCTAATTGCTAAAAAATATTAAATTGTGAGTTATAATTTGCCATTTCTGTAGCTAGAGTCTTTAAATTATCATTCCCTAATATATAAAGTAGTAAATGCAATTAAGCCGATCTAAAGCAGACGCTCACATATATATGTAAATTTAAACGAATCTACAAATTGCACACATGTAGCTTTTAAGAACACTAGTCCAGCAACTAATAAGTTGAGATTCCATCCATGAGCACCAGCAGTATATAAAGAACGCAGGTTGGATCAGCATTTCTTGCAACACATACATAGTTACATTACTTGTCTACTTGTACGACATAATTTGTAAGAAGATATCATGGGGCTTCATGGAAAGCTGGTTACCCAAATAAGCATCAAGGCCGACGGAGATATCTTCTTTCATCTGTTCAAACACAAACTTCACCACATCACAAACATCTGCCCCCAAATGGTTCAAAGTGTTAAGTTGATTGCTGGGCAGTGGGGAACTGTTGGTTCTGTCATCTCCTGGAAGTACACCCAAGGTACATCATCAACATGCTGCCCTTTCGATCTTTTCTATGATCTTACCATATGTTTTTGGATCATCAGAATCCTGTTCTAAAGATAAACACTTGAAGTGTTTGCATATAATAAGATTACATACAGAGGTCTTTTTTGCATATAAACACTTGAAGTGTTTGCATATAAGCAATTCCGGAAAAATTTTATAAGATGTTTTGAACAAACCTCTGTCTTAGTCTGTTCCGATGTTTGTTTATGTTCTGTTATTACATAACTTCAGTAACAAGACTGAGATGAACAATTGGCAGATGGGGCTTCTTTTACTGCAAAGGAGATAATTGAGGCCGTGGACGAGGAAAAGAGATCAATCACGTACAAACTGATTGAAGGAGATCTGATGGCGGCGTACAACACATTCAAACTCAGTTTCAGTATTGACAGCAAGGGGGAATTAGACAACGTGGTGACATGGACCATAGAGTACGAGAAGAAGAATGAGTCTGTGCCTGAACCCTCGACGTTCCTGGATATCTGCCGCAGTGCTACCCAAGAAATTGAGCGCCACTACATTCTCGTCCCTAATTAAACATATATATAAATACTTTGATGCAATGTCCATCTACACCTTAATGTCATTGCCATATATATATCTACTCCAGCTGGGACATAAATAAATTATGTACTGTGTGATTAATGAATAATTCCCACCTTATTTTCTTTGTTGTAAGTTTGATCACGTCGCAATTATGTGTGGACGAGTTGGATTATCGAGTGGGTGTAAGACCACAAATATTAATACATATACAGGGTTTAATTAAATTGATTGTTGGTGTGATTGTTGATCGTATCATTTTCTTGATGAAAAATATCAAAGCGATGTAATTTTATGTGTTGGACAAAAGACTAATAATTTGTGTAAATAGATTATATATTAGATAATGTTAATATAATTACTCAAAAACATTAATAATAATAATAATCTAACGTAATTTCACCACTCCATCAACCAGGAATTTGCTCATGTTGGGTATCACTCTCAAAAAATTCCAAGCCCAATCAAAGAAAAAATCTATCAACTATTACAGAATAGAATGAGTTCGAAAAACCCCTTATACATCAACACTACAGATTAAGAAATACAAGAAGAAAAAATAAGAGATATTTTACAGATCTAAAGAGATAAACAAATATTTACAAGAAACTATTAGAGATCAAAACAGATTCACAGAAAATAGGCTTAGAAAGCTAGTTCCAAATACTATAAACCCAAATGCCAAAAAGGCCTGCAACTCTAACTCACGGTTGCTTAGAAACATAGAGCCACAAAGGCTATTAATTAACCCAGGGCGACAAAGGCAAAGATCTACACTAGATCAATCAACCACAAAGGTTTTGTTCACGAAAAATTTTAAAGCACAGAGAAGGAGATCAGAGAGAAGAGGAGTTATCAGGTTATTTAAAAACCAGAATGAAATCAGATACATAGTGACAATCCATTTATTGTCGGAGGTGATGATAGAGAAAAAGAGGCGGTGAAGGGAGAATCGAGAAACGGCGGAGGGAAACCAACATCAGAAAAATGCGGAGAACCAAGGCTCGGGAAATAGGGTTAGGGTTTTAACCATGGTTTATTGTCATGGTTAATAACATTAAACTCGTAGCAAGTAGTTATGACCATGGCCAAGCAACGGTTTGTTGGCCGTAGTTTTTACGATGATGGCTAAAACATTTACCATTACTTTTATATTTTTACTATAACTCTTAAATGTGACAAATAATTTTTTAATGATAAAAAAAATAATTTTTTGCATCGATTTTATGTAACCGTAATTAATAATAGCCAGTTACCATAAATTTTAGCCATAACAATTGATATTGTATTCAATAATAATATTTTTTTTTTTTTGTTTGGTAGTGAAAGAGATCTATCCGAACCTTTTGAGTTATGAATCCAACAATTTCACCCACTCGGAGGGGAGGATAATTCTTTCTATTTTACTTTTCAATTCCTTCTTTTTCCCATTGGAACAAAGGAAAACAAAATCAAAGATGCTCGTGGAGGCCCTCCAAAAACGACTAAAGACATATCCACAAACAAATCGGATTCCTAATGTGACATTATTGTGTGATATGGACAATATATATATATATATATATATGATGGAATTTTTTATTTTTTCAGTTGTGTGTTATATATAATATGTTCCGACTTAATTATCATCTTATCTTTTCTTTTCATCCGTATAATAATACTATCTGACAATTAATAATACTTATTACTCATTCTGTAAATCTACGTCTATCTACACACACACTAGCATACGTATATATGTAAATTTAAAGGAATCTACAAATTGCACAGTAGATAGGACAAGCATGTCAGTAGTCCAGCAACTTCAAAAGTTGAGATTCCATTCATGAGCAGCAGCAGTATATAAAGAACAGTAGGTTGGATCACCATTTCTTGCAACATATACATATTCACATTATTTGTCTACTTATACGACGTAATTTGTAAGAAGAGATCATGGGGCTTGATGGTAAGCTGGTTAGCCAAATAAGCATCAAGGCCGACGGAGGTCTCTTCTTTCATCTGTTTAAATACAAACTTCACCATACCATGAACATCTGCCCCCAAAAGATTCAAACTCTTAATTTGGTTGATGGGCAGTGGGGAACTGTTGGTTCTGTCATCACCTCCAACTTCACCGCAGGTACATCAACATACCCTACCCCCTCCCTTTTTTTTGTCATGATTTTATTTAAGTACAAGAGCGCATCTTACTTAGAAAATGACAATCCTGTTCAGGAAAAAGGTCATGAGATATTAGTCACAATTGAGAAAAAATTATCAAGATTTTGAAAGTAATTTATGAACAATCTCCTTATTTCTGCAAATAAGTCTCACTACAAAAAGAAAAAATGCGGGATTTTTTATGGCTTTTCAGCGGCCAAATATGGACTGCCTTTGTAGCAACTTTGGAACGGGAAACATTTGCCGACGTTACGTTACAAAAATTTAATGGTTACAATGTGAAACGACTTTTCGAATTGTTATAAAATTTGGAACCGCTTCTAGTTCTATGAAAACTCACCATTCCAAAACCTGATTGAGAGATCGTTCCAAATATATAATTTGCCGTGACTGTTACAAACATCAGTACAAATTTTTTACCGCTATAAATTTACTATGATTTTTGGAACGATCTTGTTGGTGTTGTAAGGGCCACTGGAAAAAATAAAACTTTCGTTTTAATAATCCTATGTAAAGACATTAGAAAACGTAATACACATTCTTATTCGGATTTAAAAAGCTAATTTTCTATAATTCCATTCAATATTCTATAATATCTTATAAGATGTTTTAAAAGCTTTATAAGTTGTGCGATCGCATTGTATTACTATGTAAGTCCGAATAAAAACATTTAAATTGACAGATGGGGAGAAGTTTGTTGCCAAGGTGGTGATTGAGGCCGTGGACGAGGAAAAAAGATCGATTACGTACAAAGTGATTGAAGGAGATTTGATGGTGGCGTACAACACATTCAAAGTTACTTTTTGTGTAGACAGCAAAGGGGAATTAGACAACGTGGTGACATGGACCATAGAGTACGAGAAGAAGAATGAGTCTGTGCCCGAACCCTCGAAGTTCCTGGATTTCTGCTCCAATGCCACCCAAGAAATTGAGCGCCACTACATGCTCCTCCCCAATTAAACATATATATATATATACTTTGATGCAATTTCCATCTCCACCTAATTATATATGTCATCGCCATATATGTATTCACTCCAGCTGGGATATAAATTACTGTACTATGTGATTAATGAATAATTTCCCACCTTATTTTCTTTGTTGTAAGTGTGATCGATCATGTCGCAATTATGTGCGGACGAGTTGGATTATCGAGAAAAGTGGGTGTAAGACCACAAATGTATACATGTATTAATTAAAATGATTGTTGGTGTACTTGTTGATCCGATTATTTTCTTGAGAAAACATATTATAGCAATGCAATTTTATTTGTTGGACAAAAGACAAGAATAATTTATGTAAATAGACTATATATTAAATAGTGTAAATATAATTTAAAATAATAATAATAATAATAATAAGCAAACGTAATTTGACAACTCCATCAACCGGGAATTTGCTCAATATTTTTTTGTTTTTCTTGTGAAGACATGATTCTTGTTCTGCTCTCCACTTTCTATAAGGTGCTGGGAATGGGATTCTGACCAGTGGGCAATCCCCTTTCACAATCAAATTATCACTACGTACGCTCAATTATATCAGTTCGATGCTTACATTTTTAAATCTTGCCAAGAATATTGCTTTCTTTGGTAAGAACAATTGTGCTGTCTATTCGAATGTTTTGTGTTTTTATTTATTTATTTTGACATGTGGGAATTAATTACGATGATGAGTATTTCTGTACCCCTTACTATATGTATCAATTTTAATTTTTCTTCACATTGACCCTTCAAATCTGATAGTGTATGTCATATCTACTTTAAAAATGACATAAGTTCCACTAAAAATTAGTGTCTATTACAAAGTTATGCTAAAAATTCACTCCCTCTCAATTTAGGTCAAGTCACTCAACCCGACCTGTTTGAGCGACTCGGCTCCGATGACTCACTATTGAGAGCCATTGATTTATCTGACAACACATAAGGCGAAATCATGACACGTGACACAAGCAAGTGAGCTCTTTCGAACCCTATAAATACACCATTTATACTTCATTTATGACAAGACATTACATTGACGCTTGCACCAAAAATATTGAGATTACTTTCTTCTATCTCGACCACATTACTAACTTAGGCATTAAAAAATTTTAGTAGGAGACCTCTCAACAAGCTTAACAATCTAATCTTTTCTCAAATCTCAACACTATTCTAAAGACGCGAGACGAACAACGATCTACAACCCGAATCAAAATCATTTAAAGTACCAGCCCATAATGTGCCTTTTATGAGTTCAAAAAGTAAAGGCTATAATATACGAAAGTTAAAGGTTAATTGGACACCTAACAATAATGATCACTCTTCTCTTCCCAAATCCTAACATCCACCATCATAATCCATATTGTTCATGATATAAAAATTTACTTTTATCATGTTAGTTACTAATATTTTTTATTGTTAAAATATAATTAATTGGATTTTAATAAACAAAAAAAGATATTAACAATTGTAGTTTAATAATATTTTGGCCTTCAAACTTCCACCTTGAAAATTGAACTCCTTTAAAAAAATTTAATATTGAAAAATTAAAAAACACGTGTTAATATTTCGCGTGAACAACCACACCACTAGGATATACATATTATTTAACTAGAAAAGAAGTCTAACAACTTAAAAAATTTAGATACCATATCTCCGAGACGAGTATCTAAACACAGGGCTTTTAGCTAGTGGTATCAGGCGTTTCTTGCAAAACATAATTCATATTATTTCTCGACTTATATACAATTGTATAAATCGTGTTGAAGAGATGGCGCTAAATGGAAGCTTTGTTAAATTTGATGTGTGGGAAACAGAGTATATTCATGGCAATAAATTAGAGAAGGAAAAACTAGGCTTTATTCATATAAAAACTCAAGTCCTTTATTCATCTAAACTCTCTCGTTCTAAAGTTACAGAGATGTGAGATTATATATAAAGAATAGAGTTCTAGCTAAAGAAGAAAACTAACTCACTTTGAACTCTAGTTGGTAACAGACTCAACAAAAATTAAATATTGAAATACTAATAAAAACAAATATTGAGAACAAAAGGATAAGTACGAGCAGAACTTGATAAGTACAAGCAGAACTTTCAACAGCTTCCTCGGCTCCAGCTTGCAAAGGAATTGTCCGAAGTCAGCAATAGGATGTATCAGGATGGCAGCATTGTTATTGCATCAAAAGGGAATGGGTAGCGGAACGGAGACATAGAACAGAATGAAGGCTTAGGAGCCTTAAAACCCAAGGCCTACTAAGACCAAATGCCACAACCACTTCACAGTTGCACAAATCACTCAAAGCCACAAAAGCTTATAGAACCATAAAGGCTCCACCAATATTCAAAGCCACAAAGGCTTATGGAACATAAAAGCTCCACCAATATTCAAAGCTACAAAGGCTCATAAAACCACAAAGGCCCTACCAATATTCAAAGCCATAAAGACTCATAGAACCACAAAGGCTCTACCAATATTCAAAGCCACAAAGGCTATAGAACCACAAAGGTCTATCAATATTCAAAGCCACAAAGGCTCTACCAATATTCAAAGCCACAAAGGCTCATAGACGAATTTCAGAGAAGGAAGAAGGAGATCATCAACGTTCATTGTCGAAGTTCCATCAATGAATGTAGTTTCATGCGGCGGCGCTCTAGAGTTTTAAAGGCAGCGAGCAAGTATGCCAAAGACGGCATACTAGGATTTCAAAGTAGCGAGCAAGTACGTCAGCGGCAGCGTGCTAGGGTTTCAAAAGGTTCTCTTTTTCTCTCTTCTTCTTCTTCTTCTTTTTTTTTTTTTTTTTTGAGAAACCCGCTTTGATACCATGTTAAAATTTGATGTGTGGGAAACAGAGTATATTCATGGAAATAAATTAGAGAAGGAAAAACTAGGCTTTATTCATCTAAAAACTCAAGTCATTTATTCATCTAAACTCTCTCGTTCTAAAATTAGAGAGATGTGAGACTATATATAAAGAATAGAGTTCTAGCTAAAGAAGAAAACTAACTCACTTTGAACTCTAGTTGGCAACAGACTCAATAAAAATTAAATACTGGAATACTAATAAAAACAAATATTGAGAACAAAAGGATAAATACGAGCAGAACTTGATAAGTACAAGCAGAACTTTCAACAAACTTATTTCTAGAACAAACATAAAGTCAGACGGGGATCTCTTCTTTGAGCTGTGTAGGTACAAACTTTCCGACATGACCAACATCTGCCCCCAAATCGTTCATAGTGTTGATTGGTTGCTGGGCAGTGGGGAGCTGTTGGTTCTGTCTTCAGCTCCAAGTATACTTTAGGTATGTCCATCTAATTTATTAAGATGTTATTGTAATTACGTAATTATTATTTTTTTATTAAAAATAAGATTATTATAATAGGCCGTCCCATATCTAAGAAAATCAATCTGATTTATTTTATTTAAAAAGAATGATAAGCTCGTAAAGTTGTAATTATATATATTGTTTTGAGCTTATAAATAAAACATAACATTTTATTCTAACAATAAGCTGACTAAATATTTGAAAAAAATGTAATTTACCCTTATGTGTTAGGAGAAATGTGCAAATACTCCATGTGGAGGAAAAAAAGTACAGTAATTTACTTTTTTATATTTTTATAAATAGAACAAAATACCCTACTATACCCCATAGTGCATTATATGCGCCCCCTCTGCGTCTTGGAGATGATTTTTAATCAATAAAGTATTATTTTATATATTAATTATATTAATGTATAAATATATTATTAATAAAAATAATATTTATATATATACATACACACACCTTCTTCCTCGCTGCCGACAACCATAGTGAGCACTCCCCTTGCGCCCCACCACCCCGTCTCCCTCTCCAAGACCTCGCTCCAACCCCCTCCCTTTCCCCCTTTTCCCCTCTTTTTTCCTTACTTTACCCCCACATTTCTATTTTCTCATATACTTTTTTCTTTTTCACCATCCCACTACGTTTTATATCTTTTCTAAAAAAATTATTCATCTCATACTATAATTTTTTATATGCTCACGGAAATCGGGTGCAGATCAACTAATAATGATTAAAACTAAAGGAGAGTTTGTAAAAATCTTAAACTTAAATTAGGAACTTCTTGATTACCTTTTTCTTTAAAAAAAGAAAAAGTTTATAAAGTTCTGAATTTTATTTTTACAGTTTCAAAAGAAAATTTATATAAATTTTCAAACATTTTAGTGATAAGAAAAACCCTAATTTGTATGAAAAAGACTATTTTACTCCTGAAATGGCACAAAATTACAATTTTACCAGAAGGATCCGTGCATTTTTTACCTGGTCGGCTCGCAACCCAGCAACTCGAGACACGTGGAAAACGCCCATTGGGCCAACCAGGCCCCCAGCCTTTCTCTATAAATACTCCATAGTCAGTGTATTAATGGTACGTTCACTTTACCCCTCTTTACTTTATGGTCGCTTCGGCTCATCAGCTCGCATGCAACTTACTTTAATGACCTCAAAATCAAACACTGAGTTAAGCATCGGAGGGTCCTAGCTGGGTGTCACTCCAACAAGCTTAACGATCTGATTCTTTTCTTAGGGCTCAATCACTAGTTTGGGAGAGGTAGTGACCTCAAACCACTTGGAGGACCAGTTCGCCCGATCAAGGAGGTCGGGAGGATTTCGACTCGAATCACTTAGTATAAGATATTTTACAAGGACAGTATTGTTCGAATCTGTCCGAATCTTTGTTTATATCCTGATGTTATATAAGTTGACAGATGGAAAAAAGTTGGTCAAGGCGAAGATTGAAGCCATAGACGAGAAAAAGAGATGAATTACGTACAAGGTGGTCGAAGGAAGTGTGCTGGAGGTGTACACCTCTTTTAAGTTACCTTCAGTATTGAGAGAAATGGGCAACACGAGGTGGTGACATGGAGCATCGAGTACGAGAAGAAGAGTGTGTGCGCCCCCCACCCGCACGCCCTCCCTGATCTCCTCAGTGCTCTCACCAAACTACTTGAGCTTCGTTGCTTGTTCGTCCCCAATTGAGATCTTCGTTGCACTTGGACCTAATGCTTCTTTAGTGAATAAATGATGTCTAATGAGTGTGTGCTCTCATCAACAACGATTGATTGAGTTAGCATGACTTTTCTTCAATAAAAGGAGGTCTTTGAGTGGTTCACTCATCTTCAACCCCCATGTGATGAAAGAAATGTATGTCGTTGCTGCTTGTGATGTATTGTGTTTCGAGTTGTGGTTTTTTGGATGTTATGAACAAGTACGTTGTTTTTATGAACTTCTATATTAAATAAGTGAAGACGTCGTATGTTCTTGCTCGATATATATGCACACAAGTATATATCTGTACAAACTCTGTATTGCAAACTATGTTACAAAGCTGTTGAGCACAATTATATTTCTGCTAATTACACTTTATGCTTATTTCTTGCACTAGAGCTTCCCATTTCCACTTGCGTAATTGTCAATTTGGGAAATATCAAGGATTTTATCCAACCCACTGGCTACAAGAAACCTGGCAACAGCAACAAGTTAATATCATCCAACGGTACTATTTAAGTACGTACGAGGAAATTAATTTCAGACATTAGGAGTAATCAGCATATGTGGAGCTCCAAGGATTGCTTACTTGTCCCTGAGAGCTCTTGCCATGGACTGGCAACCCCCTGGAACTGTGGACTGAAGATTAACAGCTATATTCGGGTTGTGGATGCTCTGCCTCAGGTGTACCCACCCATGTTCTCCATGTTCTGCCTCTGACACTTCGGCCCTGGATTATAATTTCAATCGAGTCGAATTTTCACAACTGTGAACTGAATTATAATTATACTAACACCCTTTTACTTATGGCCAAATTATATAAGTTATCGATGGCTAGTTTTAGTTTTTGAATATATATATATATATATATATATATATAAGTGCGTGGACTGTGATTTAGAGTTTGTTCACACAATTACTTAGTCATGGTCTGAAAGGGTACTGTTCGAGTTTCGTATTAGATAAAAAGCTGAATCAGGGTTTGGGATTGTATTTGTGTGCATGGTACCTGTACATATGGGCGTCAACCGGTGCTGGAGTGTCATTAGAGTCCACAAGGCACCCTTCACTTACCCAACAATCTCCACAGGAATCCAGTTCCCACCCTTCTAATCTTCCTTGCTGTTGACAAAACAAATTGAGTTTTTCTCTTGATTTAACCAATCCGAGCTGTTAGGGCATGAGAGAGAGAGAGAACCTGGCTCGGACATGGACGTAATTGAAAATTTCTTACCTCGATGAAATTTCTGAATTCCTCAATAGCTTGGACGCCTTTTGTCTTTGCAAACCTGGGCTCGGACAGGATGTTCATTCTCAGCTCCACTGATTCCAGAGGCTCATCAAGGTCTTGTATTAGGCTTCCAATTCCTTCCTCCGATCCTTCAAGTTTCATCCTCACCATTTCTATGATAATTTTTACCACCATATAAGCACCTGCAAATATCCCACTTTTAGAATTACATAAACCCCAAAACTTTACTCCGAAAACTAAGAACACGGCTAACTGAGGATTTTTTTTCCCACTTTAAAAGGGATCAATTGGTGACCCAATTACCTTTTTTGAACGATAAAATATTTTTCTAATCCCATAAAATAAGGACAGAATTTATTTTGGTATCATAATCATATAAGGTGACGTTTTTTATCCCATAAAACTCAAAATCACATCTTTTTAGTGCCAAAAAATGTGATTTTGAGACTTTTTAGTTTCAAAATCATAACATATATTTAGTCCCAAAACCATAACGCATATGATTTTTTAGGACTAAAAATACATGATTATGAATTTTATTGAACTAAAAGCAAAACCTATCATAATTGTGATACCAAAATAAATTTTGTGCTTGTTTTGTTGAACTAAAAAAAGCATTTTGTCCCCTGTTGGACTCTAACCCATACAAAGTATTCCCATTGATCATTTGTTGATCATCCCAACCTAAAGTTAGGGATTGTAACAAGGAAATTCCCCGGACATCGAAATTACCCCTGTAGTCTAATAGGGTAGGGGTCCAGTACTCTTAGTTCTTTGTTTTAGGAGATTTTATGAAACGAAATATTTTGAACTTTTCAAATTTTAAGACCATTTTAAAAATTTCGTAAAGCATGGGATCAAGTAACTCAATTTTTTCTAATTTTGAAATCATTTTGAGAATCAGGTAAGTAGAAGATTAAAAATATTGACCCCTACCCTTTGTGACCGAAAATATTATTTTGTCTTTCCTATATGCTAGCAAAACTAAAAGGGCATATATAATTATATACCATCATCAAGAAAGTGATTCTCTTTGAGGGCACCATGTCCGGATGTTTCCATCATAAGATGGGTCTCAATGCCATCCTTGTTGAGCTGAACTCCCTTATCAATCACATTCCGGTATCCAACCCTGTACAGGCAGTGATGCCCTCCTCTGTCCGTGATAAATCGCGTCAACGCCATGCTAGTACGTGCATCGGTCACGATAGTCGTGTTTGGGTGCTCCTTCAACACAATAGCGGACATGAGCGCGATAAGCTTGTCGCCGTTTATAGGGTTGCCATGTTTATCCACCACGCCACTTCGGTCGACGTCCGTGTCGAAAACTATGCCGAGATCGGCTTTGTTTTCAAGCACGGCGGCCCGTGTTAGGGCCATGGCAGTTTTGTCCTCTGGATTTGGGATGTGGTTAGGGAACATTCCGTCCGGGTTGAGGTGGAGAGAGCCGAATGTGTCTGCACCCAGCTTGTCCAACACGTCCCATGTGAAGAACCCTCCTGATCCGTTTCCAGCATTTACGATTATCTGCATAGATAATGATTTAGATTACGAGAGAATAATTAAAGAATGGGCATCACTCCGAATATGCAGTCGGGGTTAGAAATAAGGATAAAAACATCATTTTCCTGCACCTACTAATAGGTGATGGAATTTTCAATTTCAAAGGTTATTATATCGTCTATTTCAATTAACATATAAATGTTATGAAATAAGGACATGTATTTTATTTATATAAAAAAATTTATACTCATTATGAGTATATATATTAAATAAAATAAAAAATGCGATAGAAATTTGAAATAGAAATTTAATCCAATCGAGTACAGCATATATAAGGACTTTTGGCTAGAGGGAAAAGTAGAATAGATGATTTGAAGAGCTTGGCTTTAGACAAACTTATAGGATATATTAATATCACTCTACAAATTAAAATGGATTATTCCCTCTATAATAAATGAGCACGACTTAGACATAATAAAAAATCAATGTTATTTATCATGATTGAATAATATTTCTCATGATTTTTAATTATTGCAAAAACAAAAAAAAAAAAAAAAGTCATAGTTATAACTAGTAGTTTTGGCATTGATTTTCCGTGAAAATAATGATTGACAGTTATTGTACAACTACAGTTAACTAGTATTTACTATGAATTTTTACGTTTTGTTATCGTAATTAATGATGACAAAAAATTAGATTTCTTTTAATATATGTGTTTTTTTTTTTATGTGGATTTTGATATATGTGGTTGATGATGAAAGTAGTAGGTGGAGGGGTAAAATAGTGTTTTGGTACCATTAAAAAAGATTAGTTTTATTTTTGATACCACAAATTTTGCAAGTTCGAATTTTGGTACTATTAAACCAAAAAATAAGCATTTTTTGTTCCAACTTAAGGGCAAAGCCCATGTGCCGTGCACATGGGCCTTAACGGCCGTCAACCTCACAATTTTGGCAGGAAAAGTCACACGAGTTTGAGAAAAAAGAGAAAATTGGTCTTTCAATATTTATTTTGGTACCATTAAACCTAAAAATAAGCCTTTTTGGTCTCATAAAATCATGTGTGGCACAATATAAGTAATACAACATATTCCAAAATAAAAAATAGAATTCATAAACATGAAACAAAATATATTGGTTATAAATACACGATTTGAGCTAATTAAAAACCTGGTTTGACAAAAATTTGACAAAACCCACTTGACATATTTTATCTTATATATTTTGTCAAGTGGGTTTTGTCAAACCAGGTTTCAATTAGCTCAAATCGTGTATTTATAACCAATATATTTTACTTCATATTTATGGAATCTATCTTTTATTTTGGAATGTGTTTATTACTTATTTTCCGGTGCACATGACTTTATGATACCAAAAAGACTTATTTTTAGGTTTAATAGTACCAAAACACTATAAAATATTGAAAAACCAATTTTTCCTCTTTTTTTCCAGACTCACATGACTTTTCCCGCCAAAATGGTAGGATTGACTGCCGTTAAGGCCTATATGGCTCTGCCGTTAAGTTGGTACAAAAAATGTTTACTTTTTGGTTTAATAGTACCAAAACACGACTTGCAAAATTTATGGTACCAAAAATAAAACTGACCTTTTTTAATGGTATCAAAACACAATTTTGCCCGTAGGTAGAGAAAAGGTTAAAATGAATGGAAGGAGAACCTGAAATCCTTGAAGAGGAGAGTCATAATGCAAGGGATGATCGACTCTTTGTTTGATAATATCTCTGAGGTGGTGAGCATAAGCGCTCATGAAATCGACTCTGGTTGGCGGAACCCTAAGTGCTGTCGACAGTTTGGCGAAGCGGTTGGCGTATTTCCGGGCAGCGTTATCGCAAATCTCCTCCACTTGTGGCGATGTGAGACCTCCTTTCTTTGTGAAGAATTTCAAGCCATTGCGTGTGTAGGGCAAGTGGGATGCTGTCATCTGTACCCAAAATCAATTTCTCTTCAATTTCTTGATTTCCTATCTATAGATTAAAAAAAAAAAAGGTTTCTTTTCCTTCTTGGAGAAAAGGTGAATTCAGGGAAATGATTAGGAAAACCTTGTTCGTGTGACTAAAAAATGTTATCAGAGTTGTAGTGGTAAGTATTAAATGTATTTTTTCGACGAGTAGGGTGAATTCCAAAAAAAAAGAGACTAAATCACAAAAAATTAAAAAGATTTAGGACCAAAATAATATCTTAAAAAGTTAAATGACGAAAACGTCAAATGACCTAACTTACGGGACCAAAAGTACATTTAATTATAATTGTAATGCAAAAATACCGAAACCTTACAAAAACACCCTTCTGTATACATTGCACTGACACTCCTCACATTTATAATTTTATAAAAAGTATGTGGTGTGTATGTAATTAAAAATCTAACATGATAGGCGATGCATGTAATTTACCCAAAATGTTTTATATCAAGAATTAAAGTTGACTATTGTTTTTTCTTTTCCCTTGAATTGAAAAGGACTGATTGACTAAACTCAATCGAATAAAACTAATTGCAATAATTGCTAATTGAAGAAATTAAATAGTTGTGAATAATATCTATTTGAACTAGTATTTTTATCATGTATTTCACTTCACACATATACCCTATAGCTACTGTGAAAAAACAAAAAAAAAAGTTCATTTGATTTATATATAAAGAAAAAAAATTAGTATTAATTTCTGTACCTAGAGAAAGAATTGAATGCATGCCAACTATATAGCAAGGATGATTATATAGGAAGGGCTAGTCCGCCCTACCATTATAGAGGCGTCATACGTAAACGGAGGCAGCAATGTACTCATGAAGCAAGCCGGCGTGGTCGCAAGTCCCATGTCGAAAACCACACAACCCGCCCGAGCAAGCCCCGCAAACACCGCCACGCTCAATACCCCGCCAGAAATCCTCGGGTCCCTCCCCAGCGACACCCTGGCCGGCGCCCCCCCTCCACCTCTTTCTATCTCCAGTCCACTAACCACCCACTCAGCTCTCCGCGGCCGGCGCCCCCCCTCCACCTCTTTCTATCTCCAGTCCACTAACCACCCACTCCCCAAAGCTCTCCGCTATCGCCTCCACCGCCGGCGGTGTCAGGTCCACGGACCGCCCCTTCTCGCCCTTCAGCGCCACCCCACGCACGTCGGACCCGTTCTGCAGCCGCCTAATCCTGTCCATTTCCTCATCCACCACCACTTGATCATTGTACCCTGCAGTAGTCGACGTAGAGTTGTAAGACGCTACGCGAACTGGGTGGAGTTTAGCAGTAGAAAAAGATGGGAACGTAATAAGATTGTTGTTAGAGCGAAAGGGTCTCGTTTTTTGAAATGATGGGAAGTTTGTCTTTGTGGGAATATGGTGAGTTAGAGATTGGGAAGCCATGGAAAGTTTTTGGCGGTCTGGAGCTGAGATGATATTTCAATTTGAACACAGGGAACAAGGAATTGCGGAAGATAAGGTTTTTTTTATAAGTGAAGGTCGGACAACCCTACGTTTGCAAATCATTTCTCGGACAAAAATATCTGTAGACAAGCTTCCAAAATTGCACGCAAGATTTTTACCTTGTTTTATTTGAAATATATCGCAGCCTGTGATATTTTTATTTTCTTTCAATTTTAATAGATCACAATGGCATATATATATACATATATATATATGGGCGATGATTGTGTTGAATATTCCAACAAAATATCCAGTTCAGATATACATATGCTTGACATTGAAATTTTTCGTTTCTGATAATAATATTTATTTCATCTTTAAATTCATCTTATATATTATACGCTTACATCTTGTGAAGAACTACAAATTGGAGTAATTATGTAAAGGGGAAATTATAGAAGAGAGATACAGCTTGCCTTACCAAATAACATTATAAAACGGCTCCAATAACAAGTATCAGAAATATTTGTTATTTTTTAACTATCGTCAAAATATTTTTTATAATTATTAATTAAGACTAATTTTTTGGGACTTATAGAAATAACAACCAACTCATTGAGAGCTCAGTTGACATGTCAACACTGTCGTGGCACTTTAGAGTCCTTGTCATGTAGTAAGTCAGCAGGCATCTGGAATGCCAGCAACTCCGCCGCATCACATCGTTTAACCAAGTATGTCGTCCATGTCACTGTGTTGGACAGGTAAATTACCAAATGGGCAGGGGTTAGCCAACTCATTAAGGCTTTGTTTGGATTTGTTACTCCGCAATTCCCGAGACAAGATAAAACACACTCAATATTTGTTTTTGTATTTTTACACCTTATCTACGTGTTTTTCTATTTTTCAACTTTCTATATATAATATATATATATATATATATAATATAAAACAGACATGATTTGACAATAAACAGTAATTTTTGTCTCCCAAAAGTACAACCTTAAACATAAATATTAATATATATACATATTTATATATAAAAATATATGATTTGACAATGAACAGTGATTTTTGTCTCCCAAATCCCAACATCAAACCTACACAACTTATTTTAAAATATTTTAAATTTTCCCAAAACACAAATCCAAACATATCATCTATTTTCAACACACACTTACTTATCTCTATTTTTCTCTCTCTATTTCCAAAATACAAAACAAAACAACTAAAACACAAATCCAAACATAATGTAAGCTTTTCTTTCAGAATGCAAGATGTCGGCGGTCAGACTGAAGGGTTAAAGCAACAATTAGCATAAATAAACTTGGCTCTCATTTTTTTTCTTTTTTTTGTTGGTTTGGGGGTGTTTACATTGTTATGAAGTTTGATATAATTATAAGAATATTCTCCTTTGAAAATACAGAGAGGCAATATGTAATTTGACGTAATATTATTCTATCGCCCCCTTTGAAGTTTAGTGTAATCACACAAACACTCCCCAGAGACATTAATATATGTCTAACCAAGTTAACAAGGGTATTTTGGGGGATTCTTAATGGTTTCTTTCGCCTTTTTCGGGTTGGGAATGGGGGAGAATGTGTCGATGTAAGAATGTTAACATTTTTATTGGGTATAAGAATGGCGTGTGTAATTACACTTTAGGTCGCGGGTGTCTTTTCTCTGGGTAATTCTACCTATTAACAATGCCAATGCTTTTCGCAGTAAAGCACAATAAAAGTTTACAAGTTACAGCAGCAATAACTCAGCAGTTCTAACACATACATTATATGCAACTTGGTTACACTACACAGACGAGTAGTCGAATCAGCTGAGCCAACAACGAGTACAGAGACGATCCAAGATGTTATTCCTACATCGTTCTAATCGAGAAACAGTTTCATATTTATCATGCTGACCCGTATATGATACCATGGTCGTCCCATCAACAATTTTATTTATGTACTTTGTGAACATGATTCCCCATCTTAAATCTTGAAGCCTCGGCTGCAACCTGGAAGATCAAGCCATTCAATTTGGAGCTCTAGTTCACCACATTCAACATTTCTCAACCTGAGAATCATGTCTTGAGTCATTTTCCCTTTGTTCCAGACGACAAAGCTCTCATCCGCTAGGCAGTTCTCACTGCTCGGCTCAACTCTATCAATTCTAGCGCCATCTGCGAGATCTTTCAATCCCATCCTCAGACATTCTATGTAAGGTTTGATGTCAATACGAGCGTTTCCCATGCTGTCATCTCCAGTGAACGTGTCTTTGTCATAAACAGACTAAAAAAGTACAAGAAACATCATTGGAGACTGGAAGCATGGTGTTTTCTTTAGCTTTAGAAATGACAGCTTATATTCGCAGGAAAAAAAAAAAAAAAAAAAAAGATTACTTACTAGAACGATGGGATCATTAAGATCCTTGACGTAAATAGTGAGCTCTTCGTCCCAGACAGGGTTGCAGTTGTCTTTGACAACTCTGGTCTTCACTCTCTGCAGCAATTATGTATAAAATCAGAATACACAAACATTAAAAGCTATCTGCATCATTCAACATATTGCACCAGCGCTGAACTGGATATCAAGATATCATTTGTGGTCAAGAAACGTCGTAAAAGAGTCAATCAATACCATCATATGGGGTTTCTTTGTCTAGATCACAGTCGGCCGTCCCTTTTATACCTCTCTTTTATAGACATTTTCTCAGAAAGTGATTGAGAATATATATATATATATATAGAGAGAGAGAGAGAGTAGATTTAACCCTAAGCAAACTAAAAGTTAACGGCAATTCTTGTAATACAATTTCAACTCATTAGATAGTTAAACATCGTGAATGTCCTAAAGCTGGAGAGTGTATCAGTCATCCGACTATCGCTACAAATGAGTAATTGAAGAAGTGAATTATGTGGAATATTGTAAAGTAAAGGGAAAATTCTGGCTGGCTCGAAACGAGTTCAGCCAATTCTACAGCAACCAACCAATTGTCTCGTTTTCGAGCATTGGGTATCGTTTTCAGACTACAAAGGGAAATGTAGCAAATGGCATCAAGAACGCCCAAAAAATAATTAGCACGTTCTCCGACAAATATCAGGATAATTACAATTTTGGTCCTCAAACATAACCATTTATACGATTTTGATCATCAAATAATTTGAGACTGCAGTTTTTGTCATCAAAATTTTATCTGTTTTGATCCTTCCATAAGTAACATCGTTATAATTGACGGAATTTTGGTTTGAAGGGATAACAAAAACTGCAACCTCAAATTATTTGAGATGCCAAAAGCGCATAAGTGCTGTGTTTGAGCATAAGAAATCTCAATTATTCCAACAAATGTCATAGTTTTCTTTTCTTTTTCTCTCACCGGACCAAAGGACAGCATGACAAAGACTCTACTTAAATTGTCCAGCCATTAATGAAGCTTCTTCAAGGGCCCAAATTGAGTCCGGAAAACTCTAGAATCAAGAACTAATAGGTCCAAATTCCATGAAAGAGAAAGGGGGGGGGGGGGGGGGGGGGGGTATCAATTTACTTCAGTAAATAGTTTTTCTTTTTTTCTGATATATGGTTATGTAAGAGCATTAAATTCATTGTAAAGTAAAGCATCATTCTTCGAGAAAATTGATGAGGATGCGGACAACAATTCACTCCATATACCTCAACAACTAAAATGCTTTTACGATGTGGAGATTTCAGGCCAAAACTCCATAAATCCATCAATTCCACCGAAAATCATACAGCCCATCAAATAAAATTAGAACACATACAACACAAACACAATCGAAAGAGCAAAAACAGCACTAATCTATTTTCAGTTCATTCATGTCTGAACTTGCGATCAAGTGGAAATAGGAAAAAAAAGGAAACAGAGAATTAAGAAAGATGAGAGATGACCTGAGAGCCGGATTCAATAACAACGTAAGGATCACTGCTTCTAGTGTCACGGACAGCAAGATTCATACCTCTGCGAACCCGGATTCTCAGAAGACCCAAAGCATCCATTCCAAACTACTTTCCAATGTTTCCTCTTCCTTCTCTACGCTTTCCCTTGAAATAAAAAAACAGCAGTGTGTTGTGGGAGTGAATAAGAAAATGGGATGCTCGCACACCCACAAACAATTAAGGAAACAATATCCACCCATATAGCCACAAAATGCCCACTAAGCTATTCTTTCAAGTCGTCCAGTTTTCAGTTTTTCAAAAATAATTAAATATATATATATATATATATGTTTATTGATATGTATTTTTATTAAAAATATGATACTATATTAACTAGAAAATATAAGTTCATTAAGTAATCCAAATATATTCACAATTCAGACAAAAATTTATATTTTCCTATCAAAACAGAACATGCAATGGACTGCATAGGGTCAAATATTTATCTATCCACTTTATAATTTAATACTTATTCTCTTTGATTTATATTTAGGCCTCGTTTATTTTGTTGTGTGAATAATCGGATTATAGAATAAATTAAAATGAAATATAAAATAAGATTAGGTGTGTATTACCTGTCACCCGTTTACTTTGTTTGCTTGAATTAGTAAGATAAATATTAAGGGGTGTTTATTTTATTTAATATATAAAAATAATCCAAGGTGTGAAATGACAAATATAGCCTTAAATATTTATAAAAAGTGAAAAATAGATTTTGGAAGAGCATACATCTCCAGAGGAAGGGTGGTGTTGTATGAAGCTGTTGATCTGTCCATATACCCATTCCAAAATCAAGATGAAGTTGTTGCTATCCCCTACTGATTCGGGTTGTGTCCCTTTTTGAAAGAGATGATGAGCTTATAATACTTAATTATTATGATTAATAAAAAATAATTTATAGAAAATTTACAACACTTGTATTGATGTTATACTACACATAAAACAACTTGGTTGGCATCTCGAAATTTACTTGGTCATGACTGAGCCGGAATGGGTCAGGCTGGTGGGTCGATTTCCGAAATAGGGCCTTGGAGCTCATCATCACTGTGTTTACGCCAATAGGGGATGCTGTGTGCTCCGATAATAAGGGTTGGTACGTGAACATTTGATTGCAAGAAAATTGAAGGCATGTGGTGCTGGCCCACAACTAACCTGGGTTAAAAAACATTGAAATTTCCGGAAACCAAACATGGTTTAAGGAAGAAGAAGAAGAATTGATTCTGGAATATACAGTACGTCATTAATTTGCCTTATTTAATAAAAACACTGTTACGTCACTATAATATTTATAATTGACTCACGACCAAGTTGAGTCGGCAGATGGTAGGTACAGAGTATCAAATAAGGAGGACAACATATCAAAATTGGCGCTTTCTTACATGAAATCACCCCAACGTGGTCGTATCTCAATGCTAAGGTTGATGCTTCATACAAGTTTTTGTATGTACGTACTCATATGAAAATATTATTTGTCATAATAACCAAATATTAAAGAATATAAGTAATAGCTTCTATTCAAAAATAAAAAATAAAAACAAAAAATGCGATGAAATCTTTAAGGTGCGTGAAAGGACGGTGAAAAGGGTAGGCGACCCATGTGCAGCCGTAGGGACATGCATGTTACTGGGGCTGGTGGGTCGCAATTTCGGACCACTTGATCACCAATCATTTAATTTTGCATTCTTATTATTATTGTTTTTTCATAGAAAATAAATTAACATATATTCTACTTGGGGTTTTTTTCAT
>NC_026146.1:15107116-15132935 GCF_000512975.1 Sesamum indicum | reverse complement strand
TCGAGTCGAGTGTTGGGATGAGGTTAATATAACTGACGCATGAATGCCTCTGCCACTTGCATGACCAATTCCTATACGGAAACCGAAACTAACACTTTCTCCTGTTTTTTTCTTTTTTCTTTTAGTTTTTATCAAACGAACGAACGAGACACATGTAAGAACATTTATTAGGTTTATGTTATGAGTTTGAAATTCTTAAACACGACGAGGTCGAGGTTGAGGTCTTCCACTTCAGGTTTTAGGATGCTCGAGTCAAAAGAAATAAGTTAGAAGTGTTGCAATTATTTCTATAAAAAATATTCCGACAATCAAGTTATAAATAATTTTAAACCAACAAGTCTAATATAAAAATAATATAATAGGACACTGTAAAATCATCCGTAGATATTTATTATAGAGTTATTTATACTTATTTGTCATTATACGGTCCCATTTAGGGACTCTCAGATATTGTCATGTATCTATCAATCAAAGGCTCAAATTCTAGGCGTCAGATCGAGTCAAATTAGACAGAGTTAGTAAAAAAAAAAATACACATATCCTTACCATTTTTTGAGATTTTATTAGCTTTGGAGGAGGGGGAGGGTATTTCGTGCTTTTACCCATACCAATAAAGTCACTCAGCGTTTCACCTTGCTTATTTTTGTATTTTTGTCTCGAGTTTTGCTTATTAAATTGAAGAATAAGTGAATTATTAGTCGATGTCTTAATATAATAATATAATTATTGTTTTCTAGAATATTAGGTAGGAGTAATAATTAAGAAATAAGTAGGTTGGGTATTTAATTGCTAAGCAAAGTTTTAAAATTGAAGCACATAGATAGCCCTTTGCACTTAAGTTTTTGTTGTTGAAAGAAAATAAATCGACACTATAACGACACATTGAAATTCTAGTATGACGACAAATTTATGAGTTTATGAATGTGATGCGCCATGGATAGATTCCATGTGCCGTTATGTAATGTAAAGTATTATTTATTTTGATTTCAGACTTTTTATATTTTGTTAGAAAAATAATATTTTAAGACCTTCAATTTTTTTATTTACAACTAATATAATACATATATTTATATCATTAGCCTCCAGAAGACGGAGGCTTGGAATGGGCATTTTGCCTCATCCCCACATAAAACACTAGACATATAATCTGATTGGTATCATATTACTCAATGTATTGTTCACTTTGCTTTCGTATGAAACTCACGATTTTATCTTAAAAAAATTTCTCGTTAAGAAAAGAAAATTTTGGAAACTTACAAAATGATCAAGCATACCAGACATGCGATGCGATTCATATCCAATTGTTCGAAGTATTGTCTTTGACTTTGTATAAATCTTAAAAGTTTCTCACTAAGGAAATGAACATTGGAGCTTAAAAACAACTCAAGCTTCTCGTCTGCAAACGTTATGCAATGGTCGCTTACATCATAATAATTGCTTGATCAATTTTGCTTTCCTCTCAAAAAGAAGTATAGATTTTGCACATATAAATGAAATTTGTGTTAAATATAAGAATAGGGCATTTTAAGAAATGAAAGTAAAGGGAAACCATAAAAAGAGACATTGTAACATTACTATCATGAAAGATGCCGATCGAGCTGTAAATTTATTTCATTTCCTTTTTATTACATTCTGTACATTTAAGACTGATACATATTTTCCACCCAAAACAATGTGATAACATTTCATTTTGTATACTTCCCATTGTCTTCAAGATCCAGCCAACAACTCCTAGAATAATTGTAGGCAAAATCAAGAATGTCAGCACTCACCCACATGTCATCACAGCCAGTACCTACACAAGCCAACAATTTAGTGTTTCATGTAAAACTGCAACTTCTCTGTTGATCCTAATATGGTAATCCTCAGTCATTACAAGACAAACAAATCCAATAATGTCAGATGTTAACAAGGAAAAGCCCCGCAAAACTTATATGTAATAAAGCTATAAGCTTCTAACAACCTCTGGCATGAGACTAATCAAGTTCAGATTTTTACAAAACTTGGTAATCAGTAGTTAATGAGTTGGCTGCCTGGGCCATGATTAATCAAAGTCCCCAAGCACATTGAACATTCAAGTTAAACATGTACCATAATGCCAACCTTAAAATTATCACATTTACCTTACAAGGGTCCATTACCACTTTAGTGAATGGCCAGGAACCTTAAGAAAGCAAATAAAAACTATGAAGTCTACCTTTTCCTTGACAACTCTGAACAACTTCTTTCACTAGTGCAAAAATGAGTATAACTCAAACCAGTTTGTAGGTGCAGCACATGTAATTACAGGAAGGAAAAGATGTATTCAATGCGAAGAAGCAGCAAGAATTAAAGATGAACTTGACAAGCAAGTCTATTTTATTAAGCAACAAAACCACAAAGGTTTACATTATTCATGACGGTGAACTTAAGAAACAGCTGACCAGGCAGAAAACTGCCCACAAAATAGACAATGGAATCATTACCAAAGACAAACATGAGAATCCTAAACACCAATAGAATTCCCCAATGATTGAAATAAGACTTATTCAATGAGAAGATATCTTGAGATTGAGAGATTTATGAAACCAAGCCTTCCAGCTTCCAGATCCCTTCCGGGAGATTGCAGATGACTTCTCACTGTCGATGGAATTCTCAGTTTGAGGCTTCTTGCACAGCATGAAATTCCGAACACCGGCTGACCCAATTGTCTCCCATGGACTCAGCGCTACAGCCAAAGACAAGTAAAAGTAAGTATCATAACCATCAAAATTCAACTCCCCCAAGTTAACACAGAATTAAGCAGCCTAATAACTTAAGAAATACAGAGTCATAGAAATACGACAAGTTGAAGCTAAAAGTATAGCAGAAAAGTATCAATCAGTGTACTAAAGAATGACAGATCAACATCTGTGGTCGACCAAATGTTATGAACCCACAACAAAACTCTATTTCAGTTCAAAAAATTATGTATTACACAGAACAAAGCAACAATGGCTACAAACTGCAGCAATATAACTATTCAACTACAGTGACCAATTGAGAATACATTCATCAAACAATAAATACACCAATTGTTAAATATCACATCAAATTTCACCATAGTGCAGAATAATTCAAATAAAACATGCAAATTTGACATAAAAATACTACCTTCAGTTCCAGCAATTGGGCAATAGAGCATAAAATTATTGAGGTCAGATCCAAGAATAGGAAGCCTCCCCTCGCGCGCATACGATTTCAGAGCAGTATCAATCACAGCAGCAACAAGCTCGTCCTCATTGACCACGAATCGAATGGGCCCAGCACTACCGAGCACCGTAACGCTAATCAAGAACCGATTCCCTTTAAAGGGCTGATTCTTCTTCTGCTTGTAAAGCAACATTTTATTTTTCTTCGATTTTCTTAAGATTTCTTTACGAGACGTTAAAAAATTGCGAATGAAAAGAGAGAGAATCAAAGAATTCAATCAAAGAAGAGAAGGGCTCGTTGCACAAAACCAAAAACAAAAAAACAAAAATCAAGAATTCAAGGGTCGAGGCCGAGGCAGCGGTAGTACCAGCCTTCCATGCAGGATCCAAAGCAGAAAGAGTTCGCGGCCGAAATCGAAATCCCCCTTCTCGTAGAAGAAGGGATGACCATTAATTGTGCGCTCGAGATTTCCACCATTCACAAAGGAAAAATCTTGAATTTATTTAGGGATAACAAGATGAAGAAGAAGCAACCAAAAGGGTTGAAGAATACGAAGCCAAATCTCAAAAGAATGGCAGAAAGGAGGTCAGGATGAAATCCACTGGAACGGAGAACAAACGGGTCGGTTGAGATATTGATGGAAAAAAAGGGGTAGGGAAACGTGAATTTATATATCTCCGTCCCGTGGCCGTGTGTATGCAATCCTAATAAAACTAGGGTTAGGGTTGTTTAATTTGAATCTGATTTTCTTTTTCTTTTTCTTTTTCCTTTTCTTTTGCAGTCACATTTTTGTAAAAGTGAGATGATATTGTGATTGAGGTGAGCTGGATTTTGTTGAGCAAAGTCTGGTGAGATACGACGCCGCTTCCCACCGATTCCCTTTTTGGAACTTATCATCAATAATTTCAAGCTGTAAAATCAGTTTATTCTTTTTAAAGACTATATACTTAATATTATATTAAAATGGATATTAATAATATAAATCATAATAAAATCGAAAATGTTAAAATTCAGTTATTTACGTATATCTATGATTCCATCTTTTAAATATATCTATGTTAAAATTTCACTTATTAAACAAATTTTAATTAAAAAATAATTTGGTGGTGTTTTAACGTGCAAAATATCAAAATATATTGAGAATAATATAATTAAAAGCATGAGAGACATTTTTATCCAACCAATAGGATAAATATTACATTTATTAATTTAAGATGGTATAAAATATTACATCAATAATTTAGGAGGCAAAGTATATTTTATAACTCAAATTCAACTAACACATAATTAAAAATATCCCATTTATCCAAGGTTAGGAGCTATAGATAGAATTAGGACTCGATCCAATCGAAAGATCGTAGTAACTTCCAAGATAATTCGATCCAAATGTATTTGGGATCTAAGAAAACGAACAAGTTATTAAACTTGTTCGGAGATCCCCAACTAAGATATTCCAGTACTTAAGTTAGATCGGTATGAAATCGAGGGGAAAAAAATAGAATATTCTTCCTGTAAAATGGTGTATCTTGATTCTTGACCCAAAAATGGCTATAGAGTATTTATAAGGTTAATTATTAGTATTTGTAAGGGTTCACGTATCGTGATCTTAGCCCTCCAATCATTGAGTTATCAATAATTATAGTTCCGAGTCTCCTAATTAGATCAACTCGAATGCGACACGATCCAACTAAAAAATATACAGATCCTTATGTGAGTGGCATTTTAAGGTCTTGCGGTGGGCAATTTTGTTCATTTATAAGCCCCCATATTAGACCCCCTATGAGGAATTGAATTAAATTGTAGTATAGTACATATTCCTAATTCTACTTTGTTTTAATAGTATAATGCTAATTCTGATGATAAGGTTAGAGAGATCAGTCATTCATCTTATATTTTCTACTCAAGAAAAATAGTATAATGACACCAACATTATATTATAATCAAAGTTGAGTTGGTGTGCGAATTATTGACTTAAAATTTCAAATAGAGAATGCAAGTTGTTTTATTTTGGTGAGATTAAGACCAATTGATGCTATATTTTCTTTAAAGAAATAATCAACCATGTGTTTATGTACATTATAACGTAAAATCTCGAACACATTAAGCATGCATAATTATTAATTTTGAGTCCAAGTATAAAAATAGTTATTCACAACTATCATTTTGAATTGAATTTGTTCGACTTTATTTAATCTTATAGTATTCATTTATTTATCTATTTGCCTTACAACGATGAAGTGCAATTTATATAAACTATTTATTCTGATGTAACCAAAAGAAAGAAAATGGAAACTACTTTTTAGAAAATATATAAAAATAAACGGACAAAAAGATCAAATTAGATGACACGCTATTGTATTAATATAAGCAAACATCTCATATTGGTCTTATCGAGAAGTTTAAGCATCCTCTCTCTAGTGAGACGCCTTTTAGAACAAATTTGTAAGGCTTATATGAAACTAGGCAAGATAAAACTACGAGAAAAATAGAGTGCCGATTACATTGCACGTCATATCATTTGGGCCTATTTGCGGGAACGAGGTCATGTGTCCATCTCAAGCCCCATGTTTAGGAGCCTGATAATATAAACACATGTTTGATGGTATATAAGCTTCGCGGCCTCTTCTACCTCTTTTTCATAGGATAAAAATCTTTAAAATAAACAGTACTCTATATAATGGGGTGTCAATTCAATCACAAATTACATTATATGTATTTAAAATTAATTTTTATCACAGGTTGATGTGTGTCGTACAAGGAAGACGTTGAAAAATTATACATTAGTTGTATTTGTGTTTACTCATAGCATCAAAAGATTCCATGTGGGAACAACAACGATGCAGCTAAGTCAAAGTGCATTATTATTCTTCGTTCACACTACATGCGCCATTTTGACCAACACTAGCTCGTGAATATTATCGAAAATTCTGCCTAAGTTTTCAACAAATCTGCAATGATAATGGCCGGACATTATATATGTCGAGACCAACCTCTTTCAATCCTCATCATTGAGCCAGCGGAAGCAATAAAAATTTGATTAATAACGTAAGAACATGTCTCCAGTATTTTGATAAATTAAAATTGGAAAAAAATATAATTTATTTTTATGTGATTTCAACAATATAATATCTGTATATTTAAAAGAAAGAGTCATAACCTAAGCAAAATATAAGGCCCAGATGACAATTATGAAAAAAAGTATGAAAATTAACTAAAATCTAATGAAAAAACAAAAAAGATAAAAAAAAAAAGATTCGAATAGTGGTTGAAGTGATGGAATTTTACAATGAAAGATAGCCCATCGAGATAATAATAGTGAGAGGTTGGGTTATTTTCAAGAAGAGAATCAAAATAATAGATAGATCATTCCGTAACTGCTTTTGAAACAAAATTTATGGTCATTTAAAATTTCACTATTAAACCACGTAACTAAAGTACTATACTCACAATCTAGAAGAACTTTGATTTTTCATTATAGTTAAAAGTAAAAACATGTGGTAGATACTATAAGTAAAATCGTAGGGACTGTTAGTTAATTGTGATAAAACTAAACTTAAATTTTAGCATTGATTTTGTTTGACTGTAATAGATAATATTGATTTTTAGCTGTGGTAATTTATAGTATAGAAAATAATTAATTTTTTTTATAGTAACATTAAAATTTCGTGTAACCAAATGTTCCCAAAATACATCCCTATCTCGTTGTACATCACCTCACATGGAAAAAGCCATTAATACCTCAAAATACGTGCAGGTATTTTTATCTATTGACTCTATTTAATTAAAAAGACCTAAAAAAAATTAAAAAATTACACATGCATTGGAAACCTTAAATACTGTTTCTGAATGTCTGAACTTTCATAAATATACAATAAAAGAACTAAAATACGAAATGAAATTTCCGGAGAATGTGATCCCATGTGATAACTGATCGAATCTTAGGTTCTTACTGTCCTCCGTATCAAAATTGACCCTTACTCCATTAATTTATGTGTTTAAATATTTAAGATCAGCACATGGTTGATGTAATTAAAATTAATCAAAGAAATAAATATATTTATTTATATAAATTATCTCTGTTTTTTAAAAAATTATACATACATCCATTAATAATGTCAACGATATTAACACAAATTATTTTTTTAAAAAAAAATCAATACACCCCAGAAAAACAATAACATCATTATACAAATTATATCTGCTTTTTATCTGCTAAAATTATGAGAATAGACTAAAATTAGAAGTATAAATATAATTATCTCTAAATTGAATTTATGCTGGTACTAATAGAGAATTGGTTCAATATTCGAGAGTTTAAGTAGCTCAGGCCAGGCTATTAATTAATGTTAAGAATAATTGCATGAAATCCCTATGTGTTTTAGAAATTTAACTAAAAATTCTCTATATTAAAAATATATGCAAAAACCTCCTCTGTATTTTTTAAAATATCACAACACACTCTAAATTATGCTTAATTGCGTCAATTATTTAATGATTTGCCCGTTATGCTCTTATTTTGATAGTCATTGATCTTTTCTAATTAAAAACGAGCGGCTTTTAGATCTCAAGTATTTATAAAATATATTTTCTGCATTTATACATATACCCAATTATATATAAAATAAAATATTATGATATATAATATATACAAATAATTAATACAATATATACTATATACGTGGGCGACGTCGACGTCGCCCCAGATCTGGGCGGCGACGCCACGATCGGTGCGCAACCCACCCTAATGTCCTGGAGAGGCAGACGGTGGAGGCCGGCAGACGGAGGCTGGGGGTGGAAGCTGGGAGGCGGAGGCGGAGGTTGGGGATGGATGCCGGAGCTACATGCGGGGGCGGTGGGTGGCTGGCGATTGGGGGTGGAGGGTGATGGGCGATTCGTTTTTCTCTTTACTTTTTTTAATATTTATTTATTTATTGTTATTTTGTAAATTTCAATATAATGAATTAGTTTAATTATATTATGCCTAAATATATTATATTAAAAAAAATAAATTTATTTATCATGTATTTTGATTTTAAAAACTTATAAATGATATTAAAAATTTAGTATTTTCATAAGTAGAATATTTTAATTTAATGTAATAATATATTTTTACATATAAAAATTGACAAATACTATTTTTTTGGTATTTATCATGTTTGTTTCTACAAAATATGAAAAATATAAAGAATTAATCAAAAACAATATTGACAGGGGCAATTTTATCTATCCAAATATGATAAATGTTGAAAATGCATCAAAAAGTTATCCATTTGCATGTGTGAACAACTCTCCATTTCTTTTTAAAAAGAGAGTTTTTTTCGCAAAGTTTATAATTTTGACTATTTTATCAACACAAATAAGTATTTTATAAGTTTTCTACAACACATGGGGTAATATGCAATTTCCCCTTAACTGTTGTTGGAGATCTAAAGTCGTGCAAAGGCTTATCTCAATTGCTTTCGCGAATGACTTTTGGTCTGCTCATATTCTTTATTTACCTCTCTACTACAGATTCCATTGCCACTTTGCATAAAGATGAGGAACAAACTACTTCTTTTGTGCTGAAAATGCAGGGCCAGGAATTCTTGACCCACTTAAATTCTTCATTTATAATCAATGTCATATATTTGTATAAATTAATTATTTATATATATGGATTATGACAGGACGGCAATCTTCTACATTTTTCTAACTATTGTAAGAAAATAGTACTGTACAAACTAGTGTTTAGAAATTACGTCATTGTTCTATGTCAGATATAACTTTTTTTTTAAAAAAAAAGTTATTTTACAGTATATGATATTTTTTCAGGATATATAAACTATATGAACAATTTTAAAATACTCCCATAAATCCCGTAAAGCATAGTCGAGTTTTCTCAAATTTTATATTATTTTAAAAATTCCATAAAATAAGACTGAAAATATTGAGCTTCACATTCTACGGGACTAAAAAGTATAATTCCAACCCCCAAACACATTACACGGCTGTGGATGTTGCAAGTGGGGTGTGAATTACAATGCTAAAATTGAATGAAGTGTGTGATTGCTTTTGGGCAGGTACTATTGCTTTTGCCCTAATATTTGAGTTTATGTTTTACTAAAATTATGGAGTTTGGTTTGTTAAGGTTTGATGTTGAGACACTTTCCGGAAATGATGCATTGCCCTTTACTAAAATCGTCAACTCAACTCACAAACAATGCCCCAACTTGTCCACATCTCTATAAATAAACCCCTCTTTCTCACTCTCTCTCTCTCTCTATATATATGTCTATATATTCACTTTCTGTTAAAGTTTTTTGAAAAAATGTCTCTTAGTTCTAAGAACGATACATTGATTCTTGCCTGAAAATTATGCAACTGACTGTAGAAATGATACGTTTAATTTTTTATTATTTGAAAAATTATCGATTCTTGTTGATGTATGACGTTAATATAACTCTTGAGTGATAAGGTAAAAAAAAATCAATTTTATCCTCGCTGCAATTTAATTTGAAAAGAAAATTTAAAAAAAATATCTTGTTTTGGTCCGACGTTATTATAAAAAAATATAAAAATCTTGTGTTGAACATATATAATTATAAAAGAAAATAAACATAAAAAAATATATAAATTGATACACCCTAATGGAAGCGAACATAACAAGTTAATTATTGAAAGGACGTTATTATTAGTGGATATTGTTAATTTTTCAGACAACGAAAGAGTATTTGTAATTGTATCAAACATAATTTACTCATATTGTAATACCTACTTGTTAAACGATCACCTTATCTAAAAGTTTAAATTGTTAGATGTGAGAATTATTTAATATTAATTTCTTAACACGTCCCCTTTATGTCTAAATCCTACCTATAACATTTCTTTAGTAGATTGGTGACAATGAAATTCAAATTTCAAGACTTTTGATTTGGTCTGGTTCTGACACTATATTAAACAATTACTTTATCTAAAAAATTAAATTAATATAAAAGATAATCATTTAATATTAATATTTTACATACTTTTCAAAAGTAGAAAAGAGCAGTTTATGGTTCTAGAAAGTAATTAGGCAAACGACCAAAAGATTGATGTTTGTAAAAAATAGTGATGGCTTAAATATATTTTTGGTTATTAATTTTTGGTATTTTTATTCTTTATCTTTTTAGGATTGTAAAAAGTCCGATAATTTTTTGACATTTCATAATTTTGGTCCTTTCAGTATCGAATTTTCCAAAAATTGCTAGAATAAATTATGTGCCCCTCACAATTTTGGCTTTCTTATCTCTTTTATCTTTGTAAGAGTTGCAAAAAAATCTTGTAACTTTTTGACATTTCACAATTTTGGTCCTTTTGCTATCGAATTTTGCAAAAGTTGCCAGAATAAATCATGTGTGCCACAAAAATTACAAAAACTACCCCGACAGCCAAAAATAGGGGTAGTTTGTGTAATGATGCTAATATTTTTAGGGTGTGTATGTAATTTTTTAAAAAAGTAAGAGATGATTTATGTAAATAATAATAATATTTTAATAGGTATATATGTAATTATCCAAAAGATAGAAGTAATTTATATAAATAGATCATTCTCAAAATCTTGACACTCAGTAAAATTTTAAAAATCTCTTGGACTTAAGTTACAATGAAAATCCATTGGATATATGATGAGCCCAAAGTCCTAATAAGTTGATGAATACATAGGCTTCAGAAAATCCAAACTAAACTAAGCCCCTTCACAACTTATCTAAATCAATTCTTGTCTAATTAAATGGACCAAACACGCCCTTGTCAAAAGGCCCAAAAATATAACTGCTCTAAAACTTGCAATCAAGCAAGTATTTCTTGTTGTGAGTCCCTACGGACGTGTGAATATTTATTTATTATATTTTGTCTGAATTATTATTATTAATTAAATTAAATATTATTTAATATGTTAAAATAATTTATCGTAAATTTATTTATTGTTATTAATTAAAATAATAATAATTATTTTTTTAAGAGACCAAAGAAGAGACTTAAGGGGGGTGTTTGTTAGAATTTAAAATAAGAGTAAATCAGCTTATTACTGAAAGTGAGATAAAATTAATCATTTTATTTTTAAATTATTTAAATTAAAAGTTATAAATAGCTTTTTATCAACTTTTTAGCTTATTAGTAAAGTCGTAGTATTAAATTATTTTTCTAAATATCAAACCTCTATTTTTCTGTTTTATTTTTAATTTTATTTTCAAACACTCTCAAATTTTATTATTTTTTTTAAGTTATAATATGTTTTTACAATTTATTTAGGAAAAAATAAAATTTTCATCCTATAACTTTGCCTTAATTCATTTTGATCCTTTATTTTTTACAATATTAGATTTAGTAATTTATCTACCAATTATGTGTAAATTTGGTCCTTTAACCTAATTTATGACTCTTTTTCCCTTTTGATAATAAAGGATATTAGTCCATTCTAATGTTTTAAGTGTAATATAAATAAATATTTTTTTCATAAACTTAAACTCTTATACCATTATAGGCGCGTATTAGCTACGAGATTCAAAATGAATTATATATACGAATTAAAATTCTCTTGAAAAATTATGTAGCGGTAAAATTGTCTGAAATTTGATCAAAAGATTAAAATTAAGTAATGTTAAAAATTATCGAACTAAAATTAAAATAGATAAATTTAAAAAATTAAAATTAAGAGCAGACAAAATCAAAGAATTAAACAAATAATATTTTCATTTATTTATAGTGCAACAGCAGAAATTATTGTAAATAGCTCGTAGAGACAATGACAAGGATTCGACCTAAAATCATTACCGGATCTTTCACTCAATCAGATGTTGATATCCCAAATTGGGAGTTGAAATTTCTGGGTATTAATTTTTGGTGGTGCATGTGCTTCTGTTGGGCCCATTCTCTTAAATACGACAGTGACATGAGGAGAAACACTCATCAATTTTCGGAAACACTGTATTTTTTTGTACCATATATTAATTTTTTTTTCAATTTAGTACGATTTGCTAATATTGCATTTTATAATCTAAAAAAAAAATTAATATTAGTATTCACGTATATTTTTTGTCTAATAATTAACAAAAAATATACAGTAATAATAATAATTTCGTTAATTATTAGTTGAAAAATGTACAAAATAACTGAAATTAAAAAAATAATAACTTATAAAAGACAATATGAGAAAATCGTAATAAATTGAACTAAATTAAAAAAAAAAAAATTACAGGAGCACGAATACAAATCCTAGACAGGATAACATTTTCCCCCACGATTTGATGTGACTTTTCAATTACAATGTGTTTATTATTACACTGCGAAAACAAATATGATGAACGACCAATCGGCCAATGCGAATCATACTTCATTTTCATACTACTTATTGAATCTAATTAAAATATCTTATATTATTTGTGGCCTTTATATGTTTTGTTAGGATTATTTGATGTCAACATCTTACAAATTTTTACAACATGATATTGATACATAGAATGTTGACTTATTTTCTGGATGCGGTTGTAAGAACGAGTCATTTTTAAATTACGAACGATGTTTTTAAATACTATTAAAAAAAAATCAAGTTTTTGCTAAACTAGAAGCAACCACTTCTAAACTTAAATTTTTATCGCGATAATCAATATTTATCATAATTTTTAGTCATAATCAGAATACTTGCCATGATTTGACCACACTGCAGAAATAACGACTAATGACTGTTACGAATCTATGGTTAAACGCGACAGAAAAATAAAAAATTTATTATAACATTCACTTATATAAAACTGGAATTGATAATGTTTAGGTGGTGAGGGTTCAATTTTTTGTTTTTGGCGGAAGAATTATAAATATAAAGAAGTGGTGAGAAATGAGCGAATTCTTGAAGACAAATTGTAGTGGGAGTCTTTTTGTAGTGGAAATTGTCCAAAATTGAACTTAAAAGAGAAAGTAAGAAAAGCCACTTTCTGAACCCCCACCCCCCACACCCTCACATACCCACCTATTACATCTCATGCTTCATATTGCTCACAATCAAACTTCCACTCTATTTTTCCATTACAATATTTTACAGACCACTGACGTTGTTAGGTTTTATATATATATATATACAATTCATTGCATTTTTTAATATATTTAAATTATAAAAAAATCAAAAAACATATTTAAGAAAATAACAAATTATTATAAAAGTAGACATCCAAATGTAGGGGAGTCAAGCTGATTATAATATTTTTATAACGAAATCTCAACCTTAGCGGTTAGAACAAGATTTGGTTAACAGTTGTGAGCCACTTTTGACATTGCACTTTAGACCTCCCCACTTTGTTAATTCATCAGCCGTCAAATGTAGAGACCAGTAGTACTGTGCATGGATGAATGTATGCATAACTCCGAAATTTGACTTAGTCCTATTAAATTTTAATTAATTAGGTAGTAAATAAAAATATTCAATTTTATAAAAAAAATTATTAAAATAATTATTACAAATTAAATAAATACAATAATATAAGTACTGATGATTCTTACAAATTATTATTCCGACAATAAGGACAGATAAAAATTTACAAACAAGAGGAATTTTAGTAAGAATATAACCTGATGTTGAGCAAATCACAAGATAACAAAATTTTCTTTTTGGCTAAATGAAAATCGTGTGGTTAGAAGCAGTAGAGAGAGGTTAAAATAAGAATGTTGAAAAAATTATTTTTTAAATACGTTACTGTAAATTTTGAATATTATTTGTATTAATAGACAAGATAAATTTAAATTTAACACTTAATAAACTCAAACTGGAGACAAGCTCTATCGACCGCTAGAGCTGGACGGGGCTTGACTTTGCCGCTGAATGTATGTTATGTTGATGCACATATCCAATTAATGTTAATTTTCTATCTCTCAACAAATGTAAGAAATATGTTATGTGTTGAATCTGGAGCTTCATTTGTCCATTGAAGTTCCCTCCCTGTCCGCACTTAGTTTCAGCGGCTTACTCTGACTTGGCTTCCACCATCCACTCATTCTCTGCATGCCATCCAACCCCTTCTCTCTCTCTCTCTCTCTATAAATAGAAAATGAAGATGAGATTGAAGTGGAAGTGGAGTATGATGTGATCGTCCAATAATTTCCAAAACAACTGGGATCCTACCTATAACCCTTTTTCTATGTCTTGGCCGCCCATGCAATTTCACATTAATTACATGATAACCCCACCCCACCAAAAAAAAAAAAGAAAATAAAAAAAAGTATTAACAATTTGCATGGGCGCAATAATCTAAAAGCGGGCCACAAGAAAAAGCAACAATAATATGATTTACGTGTGAGGGGGCCAATATTTATGGAGTAATATGATAAACGCTTTTCAACTAACTTTATTTTTTTTTCGCATTCGTACAGTGCTAATGGAATTCTCTTGCTACTCTATATACTATATATATATATATATATATATATATAACTAGCTAGTGCAAATTCAGTGTGAGAGAGAAAGAGAGAGTCAGCATAGATCAATGATATTAACCTAGTAATTGTGGCTAAGATTGAGATCCTATCAATAAAATTGAGGTTATGAATTCGAGTCATATCGAATGTATTAATATTTATCTCACTTTATATGAGTTAAAGTAATTTGTTGTTTAGTGATTGATTGATTGAAACGAGGATTATTGTAATTTATTATTTACTATTTATAGTAAATCGTTCAATTGATTGAATCGATATAATGCTAAAAACGAGTCTAGTTGGATTAAATAATATACTTCAAAAGCATCAAATTAAATTAGCAAAATGCACCTCAAATAATTAGCCTAACAGCAAAAACTGAGTCCTATGGCCTCATGAATATGAATCTATTTTTAACATGGATAGTTCATCTTGAATTATTGGACATCAGAGGAAGTATATTTTTTGGCTGTAATTTATTATCACGGACAAAAATAAAATAAAAATATAACAAAGATTAATTAATTTTAATTGCACAATGACAATTTATTATTTTTGCAAATAAGATCAAAATATTAATCGTAGTTAAAATCATAACAAATATTTTGAATATATCTAAAATCATATCAAATGTTGATGAATTGTATTCAAAATTTAAGCATGATTGGCACAGTAATAAAAATTATAAGTATTTTAATAGAGACTTGAAAAATGAGAGAGAAAAAAAAAAAACAAAAACAAAAAAGTGAAGTATATTTAGGAAAACAACCTAATACTTATAAATTTATAAATAAGCTGTAAAAATTGATGGAAAACTGCTAATAGTTTTTAGTTTACAATAATTTAATTTAATCAGTTAAAAAATATAAATATAAATAAAAAATTAAAAATATATTTTTTAATTTAATTTTAATAATGAATTAATAAATATTTATTTTAAGTCGTTGCAGACACTATTTAGAATAGGCCAATTGCAAACTACCAGCTGTCTTAAACCAAAAATGTCAAAATGCGTCCCTTGTGAAAATAATATCTCAATTTACCTTCCAGAATTCTTTAAAAAGGGGCAAAATACCCTACTAAGGAAAAAAAAGTTACAATCGCCTGCGATTTTTTTGGTTATGGATTAAAGTTGTGGTAAATAATTAGTATTAACTTCAGTTAAATAAAAATCAACACAAAATCTCAACTTATTCCTCATTGAAAATTATTTTTGCCATGGCTCTAGCCGTGAAAAATATATATAACCATGACTAATGATTAGTCATACTGACAAAAACCTCGATCAACAACTATTGCATTGTCATGATTAATGACTTTTTACTATGACTATTAATTTTTAATTATGACTAATAAATTTTATATTTCTTGTATTGTCCCTTATGACATATGGGGTCTACATCACGTGCCTTATGTAAGATTTTGCTTAAATACCATCTATAAAATAACTTTTTATGTCCTAAATGTGAGCCATTAGATTTTATAAACAAATCAATAACCTAAATCTTTTCTTATTTTAGATCAAAGTTCATAATGATGTAAAAAATCAACGGCTAATATCTATTTGAATTAGATCAATGGCTCTAATTTATACAAATTATATAAACATATTTATAAAACGTAAAAATAAATATATCAATTATACTCATATATATATATATATAGAATATATATAATCGACGTGTGGAATGGAAAAGGAAGGCAGCCTAGATGGGTGAGAGGAAAGGGGAAGCGAACCAAGCGGATGGAGAGGAAAAAGAGAGGTGGTGTGGGCAAGCAAAAAGAGGAGGCGGAGGAATTTCTTATCCGAACCTGACTCGGTTAAACTTGAACCAATCACATACACTTGTTATGTGATTGGCGTATAATTTAGGAAAAATGACCAATCACACAATAAATATATCACATTTACTTTGTGATTGAATTGAATTAGTTATATTTTTTAGGAGAAAGGAAATTGTGTATTTTTCATATCCTCAAAAGCAAATTGCAATTTGGGTATTTAGAATAGATGAACATCACAACATATACATCAAGAATGAAGAATCCATCCCACAAACATGAGCTCCAGGGGGCCCCACATAAGAAAAGCTCAGTAATCATGAAATGAATTTTAGGCAACTCTCTAGTGTAGTAGTGAAAGTATTGTTAATGCCCAAAGTTGGTACTTTAGTAACTAACATTTCTTTTTACGCTTTTAAACATCGTGATCAATACCATCCCACGCCTTTTCATAACTAAATTAATCATTCATTCCAGAACCATAAAAGAGCCGCCCGCCTACCCACATTCACTTTACTCTTTCAAATTTACACCTACATAATATCTCGCTTAACATCCTTCTATTAAAATAAATCAGTTTACCAATTAATAATAATTAAAATTATTAATATATCGGAGATGAAAATCACGACTCATAATTATAAATATATTATTTTTTAAAAGAAAATTACAAAAATACCCTTAATCAAGTTGCTGCATGCATTATCAAACATATATGTATATATACACATACATACTATCACGCCCTAGATAGTGAATCCATTGGACGCGAGACTTAATTCTAGACCCATCGAGTGGGTATTGAAATTCGACTATGAACAATTTGTTTAAAAATGCATACCCAATGAATGCACTTGAATTTTTCTTATCAAAACTTATACGGTATTTATTTGATCAGTTGTTAATCGATGTGGGATGTGACATCACACACACACATATATATATATATATATTCCCTCTGCACGCATATATATAGTTTTCCTCTTATGTTATGTTAATACCTTAATTACACCAAGTTGAATTTCACATGAAAATTCTGTTCGAATCAGATTTTGTCGAACTAATTAAATCAATTAGAAAACAAATATATTATACCTGCTATGTAATTGGTCGTTTTCTCTGAACTGTACACCAATTACATGCATGACAAGTGAATTGCATTTATTATATAATTAATTCAAATTCGATCGAATTTGATACAAATTAGAGTTTGCAGTTTCATATTGTGTTAGCAAGAAAAGCAGGATAAGATGGATGTTTAACACGCGGGTCATTAGTGGATAGTGTTGTCGAATGGACCATATATATATATATATATATTTAATTATGCCAAATTCATTGAACTACATGTATGAATCACCAAAGTCTTCATTAATTTTTACGTAATCGATGGACGGAGAAATTATATAGTTTCCAAAAAGTATCAATTACGTAATCAAGTAGCTTTTGAAACCATCCACATTCATGCTACTTCTATTAAAAAAATTATAAAGAATGTAATTAGAAATCATAATATATAATTAATTACTTATAACCAAATAAATACATATAGAGGGATTAATTAGAGGGTGCATGCATGAAGGTTTACTGAAGGGATTGCAAACTCTTACGTGTAACATTTATATATAATTAGTCTATAATATTTAAGGGACTAGACTTGTTAATGGATAAATAATGCACTATTTTAAAAATTGACTTTTAACAAAATTAACAATATTTGTTATAGCAATCATACGTGTTTTTTTCCTTTATTTTTTTATTTTGAAATTAAAGGAATATACAATTATTATTTAAATAAATCAATTGTAATAATCAATATCAATATTTATATCTAACAATGATCCAAAATTATAACAATTAAAATATAATAACATCTCACACGTTGGTGGCGTTCAGATGAATACATAGAATGTTTTTTATAGTTAACACGTCGAAAAATATTATATTGTAGCCAATATTTTTAAGGTACTTTTTTTTATATTAGACATCATGACACGCAATATTTACGTGCATACAGTCAGATTGGCATGACACAACAGAAGTTTTAAAAACATAAACCAGTACATGATAAAAAATAGAGCGAGTGATAAAATATAAGTGAAAGTGAGAATAAATATGGTAGTAGATTGATGGTTAAAAAAATGATGTGGACCATTTGAAAAGAAAATAAATAAGTATGTTAATATCCACACATTAATGAGAATCAAAGTCATTATCAAATAATTATGAAGTCTCAATTTCACCAATTAAATTAAATTTGATCGAGGGTTGGAAAGTGGAAATTGTTAGTCCAAATTCTCAACGGGACATCAAGTACAATTTTGGAACAAGATGAAATTAATCAGCAACTTCATCAACATATTCGTGTCAATTATGGAACAAGAAGGAAATCATGAGAATCGTACCTACTAATTAAAATTTAAAATGTTTTGCTGACATGATTTTCTAACACACACACACAAATCAACCAATAATATCTGGACATCACATGCAGAATCGAAGGTTGAGAGCTTAGAAAAGAATTAAGTTGGGGCCCTCAAGTGAGGAAAATCACGTCATTATGAGTTGATGGCAACAGGAATTTAAGTTGTTTAATGTCCTGAGTGTCATTAATAAGTGTGTGAATGATTAAGCATCCAGCTCATCAACATGGCATATGTACATACACACACATCGTATATATTTATAATACCAATTCATGGTGTGACCTCTATATATTATATTTATTATTATTATTATTATTCATGTTTGGACATTGATTCCCTTAATTATCGCTTTTAAAGTACTTGCATTTATTAGTTTTTCCATCAAGTTTCAACTCCTCCATCCCTCCCTTATGAGGAATGAAGTGGAATTTAAATCCCATTCATGGTGTTTGACCTCCTTTATCCATTATATTTATATTGAAATAAAAACTCTATGATTCTTGATATATATGAAAATATATACATACACACACATGTTTTATTATATTTTTTTAATATTATATCGATTCAACCAATATATCATTGATATATTATGAAAAATAAACAATAAAAACCCACAAATTCGATAACTCAAACCTAAGCTTTCGACTTGTTTATTGAACCACAACCATAGCCATAACATCATTGGTCTGCTTCATTACACTTGTTAACTTTCATATACTAATAATAACACTTGAGCTTAAATCATATTTGATAAATCTAAATATGTTTGTCGTGTGATTGGTGCATAATTCATTCAATGTCCTGATAAATACAACTTCAACTCAAGCGACATTTTCACAGCAAAAGAGCAGAAGAAACTAATCTTGAGCAAATGAACTGCAGCTCAAATTCTGATGCTGGAGAATCCAATAGTGTTGCAACATATGATATGACCAGTTCTCTCCTCAACATTAGACACAACAAACAAAAGCTGGCCCTTTGATTACAATCACCTTTTCACATTCAAGAATCCGAGAAAGAGTGATTTCTTTTTATTATGCAGCAAAAGCTACTATATATGTAATGTAAATACAGATTCCACTATTCCAGATTCACCCCTGAGAAATTACACGAAAGAAAGAAATTCACTTGAGAAATTCAAAACCTAAAAAGAGAGCAATAAGCAAAAGCTGAAAAAGAAAGGAAGAAAAGATCAATTTTTTTCCAACTTGGAAATGGAAAATGGAAAGGGTGGAGTGGACTGTGGAGGAGACACACTAGAGAAGTGGTGGGTCTCACTTTTCACTAAGGCATTGTACTCACAGCTCAGCAGAGATACCCACTCTGACAAGAAACATGGCCACCCCACCCCACCCCCCTCTTCTTGAACCCTAGATGAGTTAACCCACCGGATGAACCCGAGTTAAATCAATAAGTTCTAACTTAGTTTCCAAGCTGAGGTAGCAATCAATGGCCTTGTGTGCCATCCCAACATCAAACAGCCATTGTTTTCATCCACTCTGTACCCATCCCCACCAGCAAACAGTGCCAACAGCATACTAGCTTGCTTGTAAGCATTGGAGCCCAGGTGAACCGGGACGAATCCAGCTGAACCGAACCGGGATCTCCATTGAGCCAGTGTCTCATGCCTCTCAACCCGGTCAGCACCCTCACAAGCCACCACATTGCAGATCTGCCGCCCCAAGTATACCTCGCTCATAACCTTATCTTGATCACTCACCACCCCGTCACTGCCGTTACTGCCGCCGCCACAACTCTCCAGTGAATCGAAAAGGGTTGAGTAATAATGCAAAGACTCGGTGAATCGATCCAAGAAAACGTTTCCGTTGTGATTAGCCTCCTGCTCAACCACAGTCAAGATTTCAGGCTTCAATTCACGCACTACTTTCAGAACCTTCTCAATAGCCCCTGGTCTCGCTAACAACTGATGCAACTCGAAAATCGAATTGACGGCTACCGACTCGCCTTCCCTTATGTCAAACATGGACGCATCAAGATCAGCCAAAGAATTCGCCACAAAACCTCTGTACTCAAACTCAACATTGATTGTTTCAGCCAATTGAGCTAATCTCCACCCAACTTCCTGTAAATGATCCGTGTTATCGTGTGAAGGTGGGCCGATTCCCGTCAAACGGAAGCTCGGCGGGCCTCCAGGCCTCAGGGCCAAAGCTTGCAACAGTGCAGGCCACTGCATCCCCTGCTTCATGCTGAAATCAATCACATGAACTCGGTTTTTCCCTGCAAAGGCTTCAAGAATTGCTTGATTTGCAGTAAAATGCGCGAATTTGAGATACGGGCATGTCTCATAAAAGTGCATTTGTAACATATCAGTAAACGCAGTGTCCTGCGGATTTGAGGGATACAGTCTATAAATTCTCCTAGCCAATGCTTCAGCAAAATATGTAGCCACTTTTCTCATAGCCCCTGCTTGCGAAACTGCTAGAAATCCAATATTCTTGACCAAAGCCTCAGCCAATTTGAAGTTCTCTTGCTGTACGGCCTCAGCACAAGCCAACAGAGTATGAACAAGTCTGATACCATTTTCCTGCGAGTCAACCAGGACAACAGGCCGCGTCGACTCAACGGGCCGAGCAAAAACTGGCTCACTCTGCAACCCCCCAACCGAATTATCTATATACGGCGATGTTTTCAGTCTCTTAGCTAGGGGCTGATGCTGATGCTGCGGTGGCTGTAGTGGAGGCGGTGGCGCGACGGGGGGTTCGGTTCTGGGGAAAACGGCTTTTCCGGGTATGGCAATAAGATCCGACCCGAAGTCCAAGTCAACCGCCATTTGGGCACGGCTGTTAACGCTGCAGGTGTTGTCAACACTAGTGATAGAAATCATGGACTCGAGCCAGGACGAGAGATCCGAAGGATTATAATGAACAGTTTCAGAAGCGAGGTGAGACAGGCCGTCGTGCTGAACACTTCCCATCACTTCCTCCAACTGTTGGATCTTTTGCGCCACCTCCGCCATGTCGGAAGACTTGACGTTGTATCCCAAAACCGCAAAGAGCTCATCGACGCCGGCCTCTTCAGCTTCACATGACCACATCTTAGCCTTACCAGAGGAGCTGCAGCTCCCACTGCTCGAGAAATTTTCTTGATTCATATGGTCCCTCTTCATCCTTCCGTTTCTGAAGATTCTTCTTGGGGCCTGGCTGCCTGCCTAGGGTAAAACTTTCTTTCTGGAGAAACAAAAAACAAGCGGTGAAGGGTTGGTGAAGAAGGGAATCAGGACATTGGGGATTGGCCTAGGGTGCTTGGTTTTTCACATATGGCCTCTGTTTCTGAGTTTTAGAGAGAGAGAGAGAGATGCAAACTGATGCTATTGGGGGCTATAATAATAGTGTACGAATAGGAAATAGAGAAGAGGGAAAAAGGCTCGTGAAGGCGAAGGGCCTTCAGCAGCACGACCTTCAATACAATACTCTCTTATCATCAACACTATACTCTATATCCATCAATCAATATGCCTCTTTTTTACCTACCAATTAAATCCACTTTCTGTAATTATTTTTTACAGCTCCCCCCTCTCTCACTTTATATTCCGCTCATGTTACTGGACACCAATTTTTACCGTAACCCCTTCACGGATCATTTACAATTCAAAAACTATAGTTTTACCGCAGTAAAATTCAGATATTACTGGAGGAATTTTCTACTTTTTACGTGTTACATCAATTGTCATTATTATACTTTTATCTCCCATTCAATCTAATGCTAAGTACAAATTCATCTCAAGTGTCAACCAAACTCATTTTTCTTACTCATATTTAATCGCATTCCTAATTTATCATCTATTTACACAAATTATTATATTATTGAGTAATTATAGAAACCACTAATTAAAGTAAAAAATTAGGAATAGTTTGTACGGGAATTGTCGACGTTTTAAGAATGTATGTGCAATTTTCTAAGAAATATGGGTGGTTTGTGTAAATGACTTTTACATTTTTTATGGGTCTACGTATAATTTTCAAAAGACACAAGGACAGTTTATTAATACCATTATAAAGAACATAGTTATACAAAGTTATAGTTTTGACACTGTGTGCTAATTTTTTGTGATTATCAAAATGCCTTTCAACTAATAAGATAACTAATTTGTCCAACTTTTCAAATTTTACGTTGACTTAATCACCTAATTAATATATTATATTTTTATTTATAATATATTTTAAAATAAAAAAAATATTTGTTATATCTATACAGAAACTGAATGCACAACTTATATAAATAGAGCATATGTTAGAAATGAGGATATAATTATCCCTAAATTAAATGCTACTTGGTCAATAATTAGGGTTGGAATTAAAGTAGTTGATTTTGGGATAAGTCGGAAGTTGTGATAATAATAAAACTGTTATTATAAAGTATATAAAAAGTGCTATTTTGACCGAAATAAATCTTTTTTCAAAATAAATCTATTTAAATATATCAATACAATTACATCACGAAATAAAATAAATTAATATATTCATCTTATTTTCTTTTTTATGAATTAATATTTGTATAATAATAAGGGGGTGGGGGGTTAGGTAGGGTAGGGGTAAGTTTTGTATGAGTATGCAAAAACGTGAAAGAATTATTGCAGAAGCTTATATATGAATTTGTTCAACTTGCCCGAGAAATGCTCTCACCACTATTATTATTATTATTTTATTTATTAATTTATTTCTAGTTGTCAAGTACGGATTATATATATTTTATTTTAATTTAAAAAATCAGCTTTATTCTTGGTTAAACACACAACATTAGAACTGCGTGTCCTTACCTTTTATCGCAGCTGCCAACGCTTTCAGATTCAAATCAAATTTAAAAAACTCTCATATATTAAAGAATCAACCAATTTATAAACTTAAACTGTTAAGAGAATAATATTATAATATTTAAAATCTTTCTGACATGCAAATGAATATAATTATTTAATATCTTAACATAATGTTCTCAGTTCAAAAATCCACATAATTTTTATTATTACAATTAATATTTTTTGAAAAGAAAATGGTCCAATTATTTTGAGAAATTCAGAGTTAGTATTAGGAGAAGAGTTTCTTACACAAATTTATAACCAAAATAATATCTTAGTTTAATTTGTTACAGGTGATTCAAAGACACTCTACGTGTATGGATAATTTAAATCTTTTTATTATATTTATAGTTATATGTGGAACAATAAGTACAGTTCAGCACGTAATTCATATTTTGTAAGTTCATGGGGTTCTCCCGTTTAATAAAGAATATATTCACAAATATTAAAACAAACCCAATATGTGTTTATAATTAATTTTTTTAGTTTTTTGTTTAATTAAATAAAATTTGGATTAATTTGAATATACTTGAATAAAAAATAATTGATGGAATAAATTTTTATATACAAATATTTCAAAATAAATGATAATTTATGTTTATTATCATTTAAATAAAAACACATTATTGATACTCGAGTCGTCGCACTTAATCGATTGTATAGATCAATTTCGTATTTTGATTATTATTATGGGGAGGTAATGAGGTATTTTAAATGAAAAGAAAAGGAATCGCGTGGAAACACGACGCACAGAAGAGCGTGGAGGGAGGATTGGGTTGGGATGAATGATAAATCCAGATTCAGTTTCAGATCTGCCCCACATAGGGGGGACAAATTGACCAAATGACCCAGCTGTCAATATCAGTCCCACCACCTCCGTTAAAACGGTGGAGGGGAAACAGAAGAAATTGGGGGAAGACGGTGACTTAACGCCGTTACTCCACAGAGCCTTATCTTCTCAGTTCTCTATGCGCTTGCGCTGCTCAAATTTCCCTGTCCTAGTGTACGTGTAACCGTATATACGCACCACACGTGTACTTTTACACTCCACAACGAATTTACCCTTTTCCACCTCCCTTTTTTTACCCTTTCATTTTCACCACAGTATTTCTAAGTTTCCATGGTTATTTTAAATAGGCGAAATTGCATTCTTGCTCCCAGAAGATAGCAAGTGTTGCACTTTTGATACCTTATTTTATAGATTAGTATTTTTGGTCCCATAAAATTGAAAAAATTAACATATGGTCCCAAACTGTTATAGACTTAGTCCCATATGATTAGTTCATAGGAATATTGGATCACATTCGCAGAATTTTTCTATTTTGTAGGATAAAAAATATTAATTCTGTAAAGTACGGAACTAAATGTACAAAAAAAATACATTGTGTATTTATTGTTTAAACAAACACAAAAATATTAGCAATATTTGTATTAAGAAATTAAGACATTACTTATATTAAATACTTAAAAGAAAGCACTTTATATAAAGGGAGGAAACTATGAAGAAATAAATTATGAGGGAAAAAGAAATATTTGCAATAAAATTGAGTTTCCAACTGATTTTATCATTATATAATTTAAGTAGGATCGTCTACTTTTTTTTAATTCCATTGCTCATTTTTTTAATTTATAAGATTATATTGAAAATATTTTTTTAATTAAAAGACTGGGATACTTTTATCCATTTTAGCTGAAATTTAAAATGAATTTTTTCTATAATTTAAAGTGGAATTTTTTATACAGTCATCATAGGATCAAGGGCAAAATGGATTTAATTCATATTTTTTAAAAATAGTGTTCTAAAATCACATTAATTTGATCATTTAAAAAATTAAAGGTAATTTGACTTACTTATAGCTTTTAATTGAAAAGTAATTTTTTTAAAAGTTAATTAATTACCAATTAATTTTATTTAGCCAATGAAGCATCGATCGCTAAGTAAAATTAAGACCTCAAACTTAAGTTTCACGAATATAAATACATAGTAATTATCTTTTTTTTTATTTTAATGTATTTGTTAATTTATTAATTTAAAATTATTAACTTATTAAATCATTTTATGAATTTGTAGATACGTATTGAATTATATTTTATATATGAAAAAGGTAATTTATTTAGGGTTTCACGAAAATATGAAATGATTGAGGGTCTGGAACAGTGGCGGCCCAGCGGCCTGACAAAAAAGGGGGCCGCCCCTAAACCT